>NC_140447.1:28616729-28806729 GCF_963576455.1 Neolamprologus multifasciatus | reverse complement strand
GATAGCAAACCACAGATTGTTCTATTGAGAGATATGGAGCCAGAGGCAGAGGAGAGGTTCTGTCGTGTGGGAGTATTTTCGGTAGATTTTGATCAATTTTGGTTGGGTTTGCCAGCTTTGTGTTCTTGTTGTTTGTTTTTTGCATGTTTATTTTGTAAAAAACTTAAATTGTCAAAAATCTGCTTTTCATAATATAAATATCATGAAATAACTTTAAAAATACTTCCATTTGACTCTTTACATTTAATGTAATAAAAAATATATTTTGTTTTTAAAGTAATCTTAAATGTTATTCTACAAATGTGCAGCAATTTAATGTGTTTATTTTTTTTAGCTGATAGTCTGTGGAACCCAGGACGACCAGATACCTGCATCTCTACCAGTTGAATGAATGCCTTACTAGATTTTGAGCACTTTTTAGGATTGTTGTCTTGTTGAAATATCAGCCCCGGCACAACTTCAACTTTGTCACTGATTCTTGAACATTGTTCTCAAGAATCTGCTCATACTGACTGGAATCATGTGATGTTTGTGTAATGTATGTATGGTTGGGAGAGTAAGATGGCGCTGGCAAGGCTGGCAGCCTTAACCCGCTCGAGGCAGGCGTTGCCGATTTGCAACAGTTAAAAACTAACAACCTGATTCCCCCACATACATATTTTATGAGTTGTTGTTTTTTTTTACTCAGAAGTATCACTGCAGGACTTGGTTGTGCATTAGCAACAAAAACTTAATTTGATCCTGAGAGGGTTACCCAATTTCCCTTGGGATGGATAAAGTATTATCAATCAATCAATCAACACCCGGTTACGCCAATCACTAAAATCGAGGTCACTAAAATCAATATTGAATAGGTGTGTAATTTTGCCAAAACAATGTCGGACTCCGTAGTTTTCTCTGGTCCCCTCCCCCATCAGACCAGAGCTGTATCCCAATTCAGGGTCTGCAGCCTTAATGATCCTCAAGGGCCGCGTACTCAAAGACTGCTAAGGCTGGAAGTGCGAGGCTTGTAGGCTTGTGAAATGGGACGTCTAGCCTCCGTTGCGCTGCCCAGGTTGCCTAGCAACCATTATACTAACATCTGGAAACGTTTCATACAGCTTTGTTTGACAGAAATGAAGGAGAACATATTTTGTTCATTTGTTTCTACATGAGCTCTGTGTAATTTAATAAGTATCTGAGGCTGAGACCACAGGACTGTAAAACATGATTTTTGGGCTTCATTTCTGTACTGAACAGTCATTTTAAGATTAGCTGGTAAATAACAATTAGCTAATGTTGTTCATGAGACTAAAGTCATCTCACTTTGGTAATGTAAATATAATATGGCCGATATTATAGTTATTATATTAATCATTATTAGTCATTACAGCAGTGAGTTTGAACTCCGTGTCAAATACTGAGCTTCAGTAAAGATTCAAGTTGCAGTTATTTATTTTTCCTATCACCTTAAATCTTTACTTAAAGACAAGTATCTTTGACAGTGTATATATAGATGTATTATATATAAGAGACAAATATTGTTCATTTAATGTGTTGGCATTATTACATTTGGCTCAATGCTTACATATATGTGTAAAAAGCAAATGTACAAGCTGTGATAACTGTGTCTGATAGAATGAAGAGTAGACTGATATATTAAATATTCCTTTATTGGGTGAGAAAATCAGACTATGTCATAACTGCTTTAAGTCATACAGAATAGATATCAGAGCCTTAAACAGGCTGACTTCTGCTAAATGGGTCAAACTGGGCAGAAAGTATACAAACACATAACATCCTTATAGAAAAAAAAAACATAACCCTACAACATGTGTCATCAATTTGATTGATGGCCCTAGCCTTGACCTTTTGACCTTACCGGAAGTACTCCAGAAGTGTCTAATCGATTCCATATGTGTGACTAATCGCATCCGGTGGGAAAAAAGGAGGGGTGGTTCCTGGGGGGAGGAAAAGTTCAGGGGGGTGACGCAGCAGATTTCTGATGAGTCAGTGGAGATCGGAGCGCATGCTGCATAGAGACAGACAGAATGATCAAGACTGTTAGTTTTTCACAGACAAACTCATAATTTGAATTCTGTTTAAATGTTTCAGTATTATGACAATGATCTTGATAACCTTTTTCTCGGTAAAGAGCTATTTCTTTTTTCAATAGTGGCTTTATTTTTCTTTCTTATGTTAATCTTATTACAGCCACAATAAAATAAAAACCTTTAAGATTATCTGACTAGTAACAGATTGCATTTATATTTATAGAGCCAGGTGGCGCTACACCAGCGCTTGTAATGAAAAGAAGGACTTTCTATTGCTTGTAGAGAGCCATTTCTTTTTACAATAGCGGATGTATTTTACTTTCTTATATTAACCTACAGGCCGCCCACTCGTCTCCTCGTATGTGTAAAAAAATATCCCTTAGTGAAAAAAGCGCAGCTCACATATTCAGAACTCTATCCCAAATAATTTATTAAAACACCTCGATGAGGTATTTTGGTTTGGTGCAGCCACTCCTTATCAGACCAAAAGTAAAGAGTTTTTCTTCATCTTTTGAGCTACTTTTACAACAGGTTTTCTCATTAACAGAAAATAGAATCCTTAAAAGAAAACGGTCTTATTTTGCACACACCGCAGGTCAAGAAGGCGTCAACAACCGATCGATATTAGTATTTCTTAATGCTTGTAACCTAGCAAAGAATTTCATGCAGGCCTCAACTCCTAGTACGTGTAAAATAACCCTTAGTGGAAAAAAAAGCACCGCGCACATATTCAGAACTCAGAACTAAATTCATAACTAAATAATTTTATTAAAACACCCCAATGAGGTATTTTGGTTTTGTGCAGCCACTCAAACCAAAGTAAAGAGTTTTTCTTCATTTTTATAGCTACTTTTACAACGGGTTTTCCCATTGACAGAAAATAGACAGAAACCCTAAAAGAAAATGGCCTTGTTGTACGCACATCAAGAAGGAGTCAGATGACCGTCGGTTCATCAATGCTTCCTCCGTCGGGTACCATAAACATATGAGAAAAACCCCCAGAGAATTTATTATTTTGTAGTGTGAGAGAGAGAGAGAGAGCGAATTGATCAGACTTTTCTACAAAACGTTATACCACTCTGGGTCAAGAGGGGCGATATAGCACGGACCGGTCAGATGACTACGCCGGATGGAAGCATAACCGGAAGCGTCCCAGGGACTTTCCCTTTGACATTCATCCTGCTCCATGATCAGCCGTTAAATGTTTCCTCAATGTTGCTGTAATGTAACAACAAAGTTAGTTTTTTTTAAGATCAGACAGGGGTACAGTCCCAAAACATTCCTTACACGTTCCTGCAGTCACCGAATTAGCATCTGTGAGACAAATAAGCTTCAGGGACTGACTTGTTTTTAGAACCGACCTTTGACACTTGGATGTTGGCTTAATTTTTACCCAAAGAGTATCCCGGTTCTGGGCCAGTTTGACACAGTATTTTGAGTTTTCATGTCTTGGTTTGATTTTGTATTTTTGGTTATCTTCTTGGTCTAGATTAGGGGTGGGCAATCTCAGTCCACGAGGGCCGGTGTCCCTGCAGAAAACCTCGGGACTTGCACCAGAAAATAAAAAAACCCCCCAGTAATTCTAGGAGGTGTTGGGTTTAGGGAAGTTACGCAAATTTGCGCAGGTTTAGTAAATCTAGTGTTAATCAAGAAACTGCTGCTGTGCTACATCCATAAATACTGAATAAATTAAGAGCTAAAGCTAAAAGGACAGTTTATTTGTACCATCTTCATGTGAACACATTCAAGAACATCACAGATGAAAGAAAAATTAAAAACTTCCACACTACATAAAGCAAGAAAAATAGTTTTTCTTTCAGGTAGTTTCAGAAAAACAGAAACATCAAACACCTCCAAGACTCTCTTTGAAAGAACTAAAAACCTTTATTCTCATGGTCCAATCATGAGTGAACTCCCCGATGAAGCCTTGTGTGCTAAAACATGTCAGAGTTTTAAAGGTTAAACATGAGTTTCCAAAACGTTTTGCTGGAGAACAATGAAAATGAACTATTTGACTTTCAATTATTTACAGACGAGCAAAACGAGGACAGAGAAAAAAGGACAAAACTGACTCAGTAAAACGACAGAAAATAAGATCCCATGTAAATCTGTATTATGTCGAAGTTCAGCCCAGCAACCAGTTCAGTTCAACACAAGTTTAAATGATTCAATCTGAACTCTGTGGAGCCTGATCTCAACCTTTTTGAGTCTGACACTGAAACCAGAGGATCTTTCTGTCTCTTCAGATTCACTGTGATCCAGTGATGGGAGTGATTTCAGCCCTGAGTGATCACGCTGATGTTTGCACAGAGCAGACAATGAGGTGAATGTTTGGGCACATTGGTAACAGTGAAACAGTTTATTAGTAACGTGGGATCGTTTGTGTTCGGAGTATGATCTGAGATTCCTGAAGCTCTTGCCACACTGGTCACAGCTGTAGTTTCCTTCCATGTGTGCACATTCATGAATGTTACGATGACCTGAACGTGAGAAGCTTTTGTCACAGTGTCTGCACTTGTATGGTTTCTCTCCCGTGTGGACTCGTTTGTGTTTTTTAAGGTTACTTGCAGTGGTGAAGGATGACCCACACTGATCACAGAGGTGCTGTTTAACCCCACTGTGAATCAGTTCATGTTGTTTTAAGTCACTTGAAGTGGTGAAGCTTCTCCCACATTCTTTGCAGTATTTCAGTTTGTCTCCAGTGTGTCTACGTTGATGTATTTTTAGGGCAGCTTGCCAACTGAAAGTTTTTCCACAGAGGTCACAACGAAAGTCTTTCCCACCACCACAGTGATGACAGAGTTGAGAACTGGATCCATCTGTGTCGCTCTGCTTCTAAACAAAGACACAAAGACAGTGTAAGTCAGTCCTTCAACACTTTTATCCTGAACGTCGCCTGAAATAAAGAGCATCTCTGCAGACGTCCAATTACATTTTACTGTTTCAGTTAACACACTCAGTTTACTGGAATGCAATAACTACAATACTACCACCATAATACTACAATAATACTAAAATCATAACTGAAATGAAAATCTGAATAATCACTCAGAGCTACGTTCACACTGCAGGCGAAAGCGCATCAAATCCAATTTTTTTGACCCTATGCGACCCATATCTGATCATTGTATGACAGTGTGAACGAAATCCGATATTTTCATATCCAATCTGGGTCACTTTCGTATGTGGGACAGAATCCGATACATGTGGGTCTAAACAGAGCGTGTTGTGTGTGACACCTTCTTTTGCGCATGCGGGACGCTTTGAGCGTTCACACTAGAGCGCGTTTGCTGTCACATTTTATTTGTAGTGTGAACAAGCAGACAAAAAAAAATCGGATTTGATCAAAAAATCGGAATTGAGCATTAAGACCTGCAGTGTGAACGTAGCCAAAGAGCTGCTTTTCCATGCAGTAGAATTGCTAACATGCTAACACAGTTTAATGAGCAGAGTTGTTCCAAACAGTCAGGCTAAAATGACAAGATAAAAATATAAATACATACCTCACAGTAACTGCACTTGTAGAGTCTCTTTCTGGTGTGGATCTGTTGGTGTTTTCTCAGGTCATATGGAGATTTAAAAGTCTTCTCACACAGGTCACATTTATAAGGTCTCTCCTCAGTGTGGGTAAACATGTGTAGTTTTAGCCCTTTGTCTGTAGCAAAGTATTTGCCACACTGTTCACAGCAGTACACATCATGTCTGGTGTGAATGCGCAGGTGTGTATTTCGGGTTCCTCTCCGGCTGAAAGTTTTTCCACAGATGTCACAGCTGTATGCCTTAATTCCAGAATGGGTAACAAGATGATTCTGTAAGTAGCTACTGTGAGTAAAAGCTCTGCCACACTGATCACAGCTGTACGCTTTAACTCCACTGTGGATGAGTTGGTGTGTTTTTAGGGAACCCTTCAAGGAAAAAGACTTTCCACACAAGTCACAGCTGAACGGTCTCTCTCCAGTGTGGATGACCTGATGATGTTTTAGTGAATCCTTCCTAGTAAAATCCTTCCCACACTCGTCACAGCTGTATGCCTTAATTCCAGAGTGGGTAACTAGATGACTCTGTAAGTTGCTACTGTGAGTAAAAGCTCTGCCACACTGATCACAGCTGTACGCTTTAACTCCACTGTGGATGAGTTGGTGTGTTTTTAGGGAACCCTTCAAGGAAAAAGACTTTCCACACAAGTCACAGCTGAACGGTTTCTCTCCAGTGTGGATGACCTGATGAAGTTTTAGTGAATTCTTCCTAGTAAAATCCTTCCCACACTCGTCACAGGTGTGTTTTTTCTCTCTCTTTCTTCTGTGAGGTTTGTCGGCCACCTGAGAGCGCTGACTTCTCGCTCCATGTTGGTCCTGCAGTGACAGAGATACAAACAGAGCCAGTGAGTGAAATGCAGTCGTGGAACAAACTCAACCTTCAAACTCCCTCCATTTTAAACCTGAAGGTGGAGTGTGGCACCAAACACCTTAAAGGTCTCTTATCCCCACCTGCTGGTAGTTCTAACACATTACATCCAACCTATAAACAAATAAACAAACATAGGATTTCTTATCAGTAAATGATTATATATAAATCTATACAAATTATAGAAATATGTAATAGGAAACAAGAAAATAATATAAATTATAAAATAATATAAGTGTGTGTGTGTGTACAATCAGGAGGGATGGGCATGATTTTAGTGTTTAAACAGTCATGAATTATTTTTGTTTATTTCTTTATTCAAAAGGAACCTCAATAGCTTCCACAACCGAGGTTGCTCGTCTTCCGTCAAATACAAATCACATAAAATATTACACAATAAAGTGGATTTAAGATACCCACATAATTTGGCTCTTACATCCACAGTTTCACAATTGTTAAAATATAAGCAATCAATAATAATAATATCAATAACATTGAGGCACATTACACAAATTTCAAAAACAAATCCTCTCTTACAATATTACAACAACTAAAAGCTCTGTAAATCGGCTTTTAAGTGTTCATTGAAGTTTTAAATAGTTTGAATAATTCTCTAATTTTATAGGGCAATTTATTCCACTTAAAAGATGCTCTAAATATAATAGTTTTATAAAAAGTTACTTTTAACTTGAGGATTAACTAAATTGCAGTTTGTTGAAAATTGTGTAATATCATTATGTATTTCATCTGGATACTGCAGCTGAGCAGAAAAACATGTGGTGTGTTTAACAGAATTGCTTTCTTTATAACTACAAGTAAGCCATAGAATATTTTAGCCTGTACAGGAAGCCAAGAAAGTTTATTATGCATTTTATCGATATTAGTATAGTATGAACATCTTAACACTAATCTGGACGCCTTATTCTGGACTAACTGAAGCCTGTTAAGATCTGTCTTATTAGCTGCTGACCAAATGATTGAACAATACTCCAGATGAGACATTACTAGTGCATTAATGACATCTTTCATAATTGAAGAAGTGATACAGAAAGAGCATTTCATACCCATAACTATACCTTGTCCCATTTTCTTAAAAACAGAGTCGATGTGCTGAGACCATGAAAGGTGGTGATTTATGGTAACGCCGAGTACTTTAATCTGGGTGACGTGTTCTAACACTGGATATGGAAAAATTCAGTTGGGAGCTGTTGACTAATCTGCTTCTAATTAACATAGATTTGGATTTAGATACATTTAAAATCATGTTATTTTTACTTATCCAGTCAAACACATTCAGCAAATTTTGTTGTGACACGCTGATCAATTCAGAGTTGTCACGGGCTGAATAAAACATGGTGGAATCATTGGCATACCCAAGATTAAGCCAAGATATATTGCTGATCATTTGTGAAAACTGAATAGAGAAGTGAGGCAGCTGCCTTGGGGTAAACCGCAGTTCATATCGCAGCCCTCGGAGAAATAACCAGTATAATAAACCCTTTGCTATCTTCTGTCCAAATAATTTTTTATCCAGCACAGAGCAGCTGGTGAAAATCAATAACATTTTAGCTTATCAATCAAAAGATCAAAATTTATTGAATCAAACGCAGCACTAAAGTCCAAGAATACCACTTTCCCATCATCTAGATGTTTATACCATACCATATATTATCTGTCATATGAATTAGAGCTGAGCTGGTAAAATGACCAGCTTGGTCCAGTGAAAAAAAAATGTCTGATTATAACCTAAGGGTTTTTTTTACATTAAGAAAAAGGCACCAAACATCAAACACATTTAAGCCTAAACAGTAACACATGAAAGTAGAGCAGGGCGATATAACCAAAAATATTTATCACGATATACATTTGAAAATTTGTGATAACGATATAACTGACGATATAATTGAGGCGAGACAAAATAATTTACAACTCCACCACTTTATTAGTGCAAAAAAAAAAAAAAGAATGTATTTTCACTTAAACAAGTAACTGTTTTTATGTGCATTAAAGTTATATAAAAATGTAACAGTGCAAATACAAATTGCCTGCTGACAGTTTAACCAAAAGGCATTTCCAGTGGAAATTGGCCGACATTTGCTCCAAGGCATTTGCATTTGCACTGTTAATATTTTTATATAACTTTAATACACATAAAAAACAGCTGCTTGTTTAAGTGAAAATACATTGTTTTGGGTTTTTTTTTTGCACTAATAAAGTTGTGGAGTTGTAAAGTATTTTGTCTAGTGTCAATTATATCGTCAGCTATATCGTTATCGCAAATTTTCAAATGTATATTGTGATAAATATTTTTGGTCATATCGCCCTGCTCTTTCTGTCACCTTCTGTGTTGAGCTCATTGTTTTCTCTGTAGTGGCTGAGCTGAGTCCAAGTAGCTGAAAATGTTCCTCTGCTGCTCCGTCAGACTCTTCTCCTCCTGCTGGTCAGCTGGGACACAAAACAGATCTTTGTTAGGCTCCACACTGCACTGAAGAGTCAAAGTGTCTCATATGTTCATCTGACAACAAAAAACAACAACTTTTTGATTCCCGAGGTGGGCAAACAGACACAAAAGGTTTGAGCACCGATACCAAATTTAGCAGTGTGGCAGACCAGTAGCAGGAGAGACTGAGGCCTGTTATTAGAATCAAATACCCAGTGGGCCGACACAACGATTTGTACCGATAAGACAACAACAGCTGTGTTTTATCCTGGAATACATTTTTTTTACATTTTCTTGAAATGTTTTTCATTGCAGCACTTTTACCTCCAACTAGGAGTGCAACGATAAACAATATTCACAGTTCAGTTCGATACGGTTCAATATTTTTTTAGAGACAAAAATTTTCATGCCTTTTTAATTTGTCATTTATTAAAATTATAAATATATATTTTAACTCAAAAGTACAGTTTTTAAATTTAATGTTGATGAAACAACAAAAAAATAAATAAATCTATCTGATAGAGAAATCACTCATCTTTGGAAAAGAGAGTTTATTACAGAGATATGGCTCTTTCCAAAATAAAAGCTATACTATACGCTTCTTCTGGGCTATATTCTCAGCAGCATATTAAACATATCAGGTCCCCATAAGGAGAATCATGTGCTAACGGCTGTCTAAATGACTCTGTAAAGTTTGTAGCATGCGTGCTTGTTGTTTTAGTCTGCTTCCACTTGTCTTTGCACTAGGATGATGTCGGCATAAATGTGCAGTCATATTCGTTGTGTTCCCACTAGTGCTGTCAGCATTAATCTCGTTAAAATGCCGTTAACGCCATAACGCTGCAAATCTCCGTTAACGAGTTACCGTGGATCGCCCCGTGCGAAGGGGCTGGACAGCGTCAACATGTTAGCAAGCTAACTGCGCTAACGCGCTATTCCCACCAATTGAGCATTGCGTGGCACAGCCGGCATACTGTTTTACGTTTGTCCATGACGCGCTTACCATCAGGGTCATGCTTCACATGAAAATCAAGACAGTTCCAAACACCAGATCTGAATGAGGGTGGGGGAGCTTCAATTTCAGGTAGCATTGAGGCAGTTGCCATGTTGCAACGAGCTTAGCTTCTGTCTCGCTAACTTGCACTGCGCTCAGTGGATCTGCGCTCGACTGTGCAGCCTAGGCGTAGTAGTCGAACGCAGATCCACTGAGCGCTCAACACTAGGGATGGGTATCGTTTAGGTTTTATCCGATACCGGTGCCAAACCGGTACTTTTGAAATGGTGCCGGTGCTTAAACGGTGCTCAAACCGGTGCTTAAAGAATGGAAAACACAAAATTGGTCCAAAAACCTCTCATGTTCAGCTGTTTTTTGTAAAAAGATAACAATGTTAGCCTTTTCTGCAGCTATGGTGCATATATGGTATCACTCTTGGCTGGAAGCAGTGCTTAAACAATGGAAAAAAAACACAAACTTTGTCCAAAAACCTCTCATGGTTAACTGATTTCCACTTTTTCTTTGGTCATTTTAGCCTTTTTGGCCAGGGTGAAGGGAGTATCTGCCATCAAACAAGAAGACAGCCGCATGTAACTATGATGATGTTTGCTAGTTCACCTTACATGCATTAATGTAATAACGTGGTTAGCCTACTCAACGTGAATTACACACGAACCACATTAAGCTACTCACGCAGAGAAGAGCGGCTGCTGCTGCCATCATCATCCTCATCATTTCTGCTACACTGGCAGGGCTAGGGGCCAGGACTCTCCTCTTCGGGTTTTTGGGGGATGTTGCAAACCCTGGGTCCGATAACAGGCACCACACCCGCAGTAGATGTGCACGGTGTGAGGTCTCGCAGCAAGCTATCAAATACGGCGCATTTCTCGGCTTTTTAAAAAAAGGCTATGCGTCGCCAGGTGTTTCATCAGATTTGAGGTGTTACCTCTTTTGACAGTATCACAGTATCAGCTTTTGCTGTGAAGTACAGCGAGATTTTTGACCGCTTTGCCTTGGGCATTTTTAATCGTACCTGGACCCGCCTACTATCCTCGGAAACGTAAAATGATTGGCTAGAATCTAAAGTGTATCACAGCTCAGGAAAAAAAAGCAACGAAATGTGCGCTGCTTTTCAGTCTGGTTACTACCGTTTATGTCAGAACCGGTGCCATCATGGCACCGGATACCGGTACCCATCCCTACTCAACACAGACAGCATCGTCCGAAGAAAAGTTGATAAAACAAATAAGAAATTTTGTATTGTTCGATACATATGCGTACCAAACCGAAAGCACTGTATCAAACGGTTCAATATCAATATGAGTATTGTTGCACCCCTAACGCCGACATGCTGTTTGTTTGTTTTTTGTTTGTTTTGTTTTTTAAAACACACACTTCCTTCACCTCTTCTACATTCCTATGTTTCTCCCAGAGCAGATCTGAGGGGCAGTCCCTCAGTCATACACATATACTTTTAATCTCACCCTTAAGGGGTGGTCCCCAGGAGTTTCACAGCATGGTTTAGAACAATGGTTCTCACACTGTGGTACACATACCACTAGTGGTACTTAATGTCTCTCTGGTGGTATACAGAAAATCTAAAAAAAATTTTAAAGATAAACAATATGTAATTGTGGAGGTATGCAAAGACGACACAAGTGTTCCTGGGGCTCTTCTGGGAGAGAGGGTGGACCAGAAAACGTCTCCCCGAGCATGAGTCCTCTATAAAGAGCAGCCTTTCCTTATTGCCAGTGGTCGCGGCCGCTTCTTCTAAGTGAGTACCCAGATAGGAAGACAACATTGAATTGATGTTGATTTTTCATCCGATCCGTCGTTATGGTCAGGGTTGAAATGCCAATGTTGTAACAACATTAAAATATTGTGGTAAACCGACGGTCTTACTATAGGGACGTTGTAATGATGTTGATTTACCGTTGTTTTTTTGTCATTGATAGTTGATCTATTTGTAGTCGACCAGGTGACAACAACAACGTCGAGAAAACGTCTATTTATAGTTGACCATCATTCGGCGCTGGCCACCATCAAAGAGTCATCGATCTGTAGTTGAGCGTTAAATTGCATTGCAACTGAGCTGGTATAAAGTACCAGAGAAAGTAGATTTATTGTTCTTTTGTTATCAATGACTTTTGGTCTAGTGCACCAGCTTTAAAAAATCGTGTCGACGTGCAATTTATGTATAGTTGACCGGGAAATTAAAGCAGCGATCACTTGGACTATTCCGCAGCACCCCTATCACATTGGTACATCCCGCCAGGTAACCATTGTCTTGTACAGTAGAGCAGGACATTAGATTTACTCTCAGCGGAATTGACCGGAGAAGGCATCAGTTCATGCACTGCACTGGCCTGCACCATGATTAGTATAAGGTAAGAATGAATGAATTTTTTTCTATTCTTTATTTCCACAGTTGCATTTGAATAACAGTAAAAAAAAATAAAAATAAAAACTCGTTAATGTACAGTTTTGGACAAAATGTGGGAGCCTGAAATTGTGTCTACTTTCATCTTACAATCTGGCAACAAATAAATTGCACTGCGAACAAAGTCTATCAACAAAAAAAACATTTTCGTTTCATACTTTGCTGTTATAATCCCTTACAAAGCTAGCTTTAACGCGTCGAGGGTTCCTTTGTTCTTGCCGTCGCCTCGGCGCTTGACCCAGACTTTCGCTCTGTAGTTGCTTTTTAGCATAGTACTACAAAAAATTTAAATCTGTGATATATGATTGATAAACGTAAAGGTAACTGTATAAATGTGTTCAATGACTTTGTTACTTTTAATGATTCGAGAGCACCCGCTTCGATTCGCACTCAATTCAAACTTTACGTTGCACGCTCACCTAACTTGCGTTTGCACCTTTTGTCCACACGTAAACTGCGTTTTGGTTAACTGAAAACTGAGATTTTTAAAGAAGCCTGCCAGGGTGGATATTTTCGAAAACTCAGTTTCAGCATTTACGTGTGGACAAGGAAAATGGAGAAAACGCAGCATCAAAGGTGTGCGCCTATTTTGACGTCACACTGTGCGCCACATTTTTGTCCCGGTGCCATGAATTCCTACAATGGCAGACTTACTGTTAATTTTACTATCTTCAGTGTTTAAATGCTTACATATACACACGCAGTTACTGTCCCTTCACACATAGGACTCGGTTCAGCTTCTATGAGCCGTCTTTGTATCTAGTTTTCCCTCTTTATTGACATTGTGCCCTATTTTTCCTCTTTTTTTCAGATCGGATTTGGTAACTACCATCCACTTTAAAAAAATTAACTTTTTCTAAACAGCCCTCACCATTCTGCAGTCTTCCCCCCAGCCCACTGACAGCGAGCATCATAATGCCCTGCCCAGCTTCCGGCACCTTTCGCCACTCTGGCAGAACACACAAAACAACACAGCTTTGCGATCTCCCCAGCATGCAGAGTCTGATGTCGAGGACTTCCCTATAGATGGTATGCTTTTAAAATTGTTTTAATGCTGAATCACAATGTCATTGTGCTCTTATCTTCAAAACACAAATTTATACTCCTGAATGTCATCTTGTTGTGATTTTTTTCTGTAGATTCCAGAGACTCTGTGAGGCCACTATTACAAGGCAAGTTCGAAAATCTTGGAATTTCAGATTTTACATGGTATAAATGGTAAATGGTAAATGGCCTGTATTCGTACAGCGCTTTAACTAGTCCCTAAGGACTCCAAAGCGCTTTACACATTCAGTCATCCACCCATTCACACACAATTCACACACTGGTTATGGCAGCTACATATATAAATATCAAATATATGTGACAGGCAAAAACTAGCAAACACTTTTAGCAGTTAGAACAACTTATACTTGAATGCAGAATGTTACACCATCACTTATGGATATATTAGTTTTTCGCCTCTCACTGCTTAAGCCATTAATCTTTCTAGAATTGTTCTATGAAACAGATGCGACCTCACAAAAGATGTTAACTATGCTGTCAGACCGGACCAGAGCAGTTAACGAACTCCGTGAGGAGGTCAGAGCCATCCGCCATCCCTGCTGCAATGAATCGGTAGATGCTGGGGTACTGCCTCTGGATTTGCCCTTGCACAACATTGAGGAGCTAAACAATGCAGAGGCAGCTCTTCAATCACAAGAGGCAAATAAGGCAATGGTAAGTATATTAAGGTTATGTACACTTTGTAACTATAAAGTGTAATAGCTGTCAGATGTGATTTAAATACATAACGACGGCATGTTGATTATACACACAAGCACTTGCATACAAAATATAAAATGTGTCTATAGGTGAGACGCTTTGCCTTGATTGGAGGGACCACACTGGAGGTGCAAGTCCGCCGTATAATGGCTTATGCCATTACAAAAGAGCCTCGGTACTCAACTGGGCAGGGAAAAAACCAAGGACCAGACAAAGCAAAAAAGGGCATTTAAAGATACAGCGCTGTGCAGATGCATGTTTGGTAAGTTTTACAATAAAGGGATCAATTGATCTGCTGGGTGTGTTTCACATTTCCTATGTCCAGTTTTTGCTATATTACTTTGTCTTTCTTAATAACAAGACTTTCATGTCCAGTTAATCTGGAGATGGAGTCTTTGGTCTTCAGCTTGTTTAGTCTTCGGGTTGTAGTTTGTACAGCCCGAAGACCCCATGTTTATTTTGTTTTAAAGGATACACGGCACACCATGCTAAGACTTATCACTTTTTCCGCTCATAGCTCTTTGGGAATCAAATGCAGCAGTTTGCAGATTTACGCCTGGTAACTTTCATGTTTATCAGCCTAGGAGTTTACATACTTTCTCCCCGCTGAAGACAGTTAACAAGAGCTTATTCATGTGCTCTAATTCACTTTTTTGTTTGTGTGTGTGTGTGTGTATTTTTGTCCTAGATGGCCTGACGCAGCACTTAGGGTCAAACTCTATGTCCGAGTTTGTCTTTGCACAAGCAGTCCACAAATGGCTCCGATACGCCCCAGATTGTATGGGTGGCGCAGGACGCACATCATCCATCCCCATCCTGGAGTAAAAATTACAAACTTATGTGAAACTACTGAAGCTACTGAAAACAAGAAAAAAGCCGGTCCTGCTATGGGCTGAACCATTTGTTACTGATGGAGGGGGGGAGGGGGGGGACACTATGCAATATATTCAGTTTTAACATTTATATTCACTGCTGACTGTAACTACGCTCAAACTGTTAATGCTATCTTATTTTAATAAACAACACTTTCATATGCAAAACTGGGGTGGCACTTGGGGTGGCAAGGGAACATTTTAGGGTGGCACTTGCCACCCCATGCCACCCTTCTAGATCCGCCCCTGACCTTAGTTCATAGATTCACTTTGTCTAAGGTTTATTTCTGGGATTTCGCACAACCCAGTATTCAGATCGTGAATACATAATGGGCTTGGATTTACAACATTATGAATGAAATGTGCTCTATTTGGAAGCAGCATGTCCCCCTCCCCTTTCCAGGGTTGTGTGTGAGACTTTAAATCATCAAACTGTACATTATAAACTTTTAATTGTTATTGATCCCTTTACCCCTGGTCCTAAAGTGTATATTTATTTTCTTACTCTTCTTATATTTATTGTTTGTTTACTTTCACTGCTGTAACTGGAGCCTCGTCGTCTCGTCTCTCTATATACTGGACTGTATGTAGCGGAGATGACAATAAAGTTTACTTTGACTTCAGCAGCGAGCAGGCGCACCGAGGGCTCTCGCGCTCACTTTTCGCGTATAGAATTTCTAAAAAACATCGGTGCAAATTATAAGTCTGTATCATAATATCGGTTTGTTGTTTTGTTTTTATTTTGTTTTATTTTGAGAGTTGATTATTAGATGCCGCTCCAGCCAGCCAGAGACTCCCCCGCCGCCCCGCCCTCTCCTCCCTGCGCAGCAAGCAGCAGGCGCACCTCACAAACGGAGGGCGCTCTTACTCCCAGCAAATGGGAGAAAACCGATCGGTGCCTACGACATTCCCAATATGCGCTGGCATGGCAATTTTTTATTTTTTATTTTATTTTTTCTTGCCAATGCCCGTGATGCCCCCCACCCCACCACGATGCCGCTCCGGGCAACCGCCCGTGTCACCCGTATCAAAAACCGCTACTGCCTATACTACTGTGCTGTGATGTCGCTCGTAAGGGTGAAACTCATTGTGAAACGTTTGAGAACCCCTGCTACAGAACAATCGAGATTTCCGTTATATGGTAACACCTGCAACTCACGTGACGCCCAGAATTGTACAATACTGATGCTTGAGAGCGCGCGTGTGATGCAAGTATGTGTAGAGTGTTGAGCGCGCGATCAGTGGTGAGAAAAACAACTCATGAAACTTGACCTTTCTTTACTCGTGTCTCACTTACACTTCTAAACTATTGAAACAGGAAGCTGTGTTTTCCTGTTTTGCTGCACTCTGGAGAGCCTCGCCTTTAACGGTCTTCTCTCACAGAGAGCAACAGAAAACTTCACTCAGAAAACTTAAAAAAACTCAAGATTGACTGAACTCAGTTCAAAGTTACCTTGACACTTACCTTTAGATGTGAGAGGTTGTGATGGTCCGCTTGAAGCTGACGCTCCGGTGCTTGTGTCAAAAAGATCAACACACTGCTTCAGAAGCACTGTGTCGAGGCTTGATTCGTTTGGCCAGAGTCACATGATTAGTGACGTCTGAAGCTTAATTTAGAACATACTTTTTTTTTATTGAACTTTATTGAACACACAATGAGTATACAACATACAAACAGATGCAGTTTACAAAAGAACAGAACATGAACATACAAAATCAGGGGTAAAAGAGCCTTTTTGTTGGTTGAGTCTGATATTGATTGTATGTACAATTCAATATCCTTATAAAAAGGCAGAAATATGGTGTTTTATTAATAAACTTACATTTATGGATAAAACATTTAGCTTAAAGTCTTAAAAAAACGTATTATAAAAGAACATTTATTATTCTTCCTGGAGAACTTAAAGAAACAGAATAAAACATTTTCCCATCATTAAGAAAACTCCCTTAAAATATGGTGTTACGGATTCAAATATTGGGGATGGATACAAGAGGAAAAACCAAAATAACAACACTGGTCCGGCCGGGTTGAGTCAAACGATGATTTAATGAACACACGCGTGGGAGATGGACACCATACAGCAGACAGCATCAGATCTCAAAATGGTGGAGCATTGATCAAACTCTTATAGCCTCTAGTGGCCCCCACCTAATCATAAAAGCCTAAACATTCACATTCTTTCTCTCACACAGCGCCTAAGCTATGACCTTGGTTCCCTGTTTATCTGCTCCTGCTGAGATGGGGCAGTATGCTCTGTTCTCTTCTAATCAGACAAATAAGGCGATGACTTTCTGCAAACAGTATTTCTTATAACTCAACAGTATAATGCATCATAAAACGATATCATTCATTCACAATAAATCAACAGTCTAATGTAATGCAAATCAGTTTACCAAATGTAATAGTTATCACCTTCTTCTAATTCAGGAGCATAATGCAAACTAAAACTACATAATAATTCACAATCTTTAATTAGGGGTCTAACATGGCATAAAATAATATTATAATCCAACAATGGACAATAACAAAACTGCTAAATTCCTTCCAGAATCTCTGTGTAGAGGAACAGTACCAAAAAAGATGTGCCACAGTTTCTGGATGATCCCCACAGAAAGTTCAATTAGTATTTATGTGTCTTTTAAATGTTACCATATAGTGACTGGCTGGGTAACATTTATGAAGAATTTTATATGAGATTTCCTTCACCTTGTTTACAATTAGATATTTATGGGATCATCCAGACTGTCTTCCAGGTGATATCTGGAACATGTCGGTTCCAGTAAGATATTATATATATGGGAGAGACATGATATCTTCTTGGAATAAACTACGTATTCTCTTATTGCTGTTACCAAGTTCCTGTGAAAAGCAGATTTTTCCCACTGCTGACTCAGCTGGATCAGGGAGAGTGACTGAGGTAGATATTGAACTGTCAGTGTTTTTATATAACATTAAAGTACCTGAGGGTATGGCACCAAGCATCATTGAGAATTCCCAAACACTGATGGGAAAATTATATAGTGTAAGGAATTCATTGTAAGTAAGTAGTACTCCCTCTTGTGTAAGTAGTACTCCCTCTTGAGCCAAGTACTCCCCTTGGCTCAGCTGGTTAATAAACCAGCTGAGCCAAGGTCAAGGTCAAGGTAACTTTATTTATACCCATAGGCAAGGTAAATTTGCTTTACAGAAAAAATGACAGCATTTGGCATCCCTTTAAAAACACACATACCTAGTAAAGATATAAACCTCACTGTGGCACATATATATTAATTTTAATATTTCGAATCAAAAACAGTTCTTATTTAATTCAGTGACAGCAACGGGGACAAAGCTATTTTTATAACGCTTTGTCCTGCATCTCGGAAATAGAAACCTCCGTCCTGAGGGAAGAAGCTGGAGGATGGGAACCATTTTTAAGGATTGATGAAGCCATCCTCTGTACCTGCTTAGAGCACAGGGAGGCTAAACAAGACTGTAGCTCACCTATCAGACGACTGGACCATCTCACTATCTGATTTAGAGAGTTTTTCTCTGTGACAGAGGTCTGACCAAACCATGCCACCAAACAAAAGGATAAAACAGACTCAATAAAAGAACAATAAAACAAAGTTAAAAATTTTTGGTCAATGTGGAAATGAACAAGTTTCCTAAGACAATAAAGGTGCTGGTGACCCTTTTGACAAACTGATTTGCAATTTTGATCAAAGTTCAGTTTTTCATTGATTATGGTCCCAAGATATTTATATGATTGTACTTGCTCTATTTTCTGACCTTTAATTAAAGTGACTGCGTGCCCATTTTGTTGTTTCCTAAAATCAATCACCATATCTTTTGTTTTAGATATGTTCAGCTGGAGATAAGACTCCTCACACCACTGAACAAAGTCATCAATGACTGGACCGTGGTTAGTTTCACCCTCTTTCAGTAAGCTGACAATAACAGAGTCATCTGCATATTTAATGATGGCCCTGTTTTCATATCTGCTCTGACACATGTTTGTATAGAGAATGAATAATAAGGGAGATAAGACGCACCCTTGAGGAGAACCTGTGGAGGAGAACACTGGGTCAGAATCCCATTTATTCTCACTCTTTGTGACCTGTTAGTTAAAAAATCTAAAATCCAGCCCACCAGGTTTTTCCTGATTTCAAACTGTTCTAAAAGTCTTTTAATTAAAATATGGGGCTGTATTGTATTAAAAGCCGAAGAAAAACCAATGAAAAGAAGTCTTGCAAAAGTCCCTTTACTCTCTACATGTTTAAGAATCAGATTTAACAAAGTCAAAAGTGCGTCCTCCACTCCTCTATTGGCCTGAAGTCATTTAGAATTTTTGGACGACTAGATTTAGGGACAGGAACCACAACTGCTTCTTTCCAAAGAGAGGGCACATGTTGTGTTTGCAAGGATTGATTAAAAATAACCTGAAATATAGGACTGAGTTCGTCAGCACAAGATTTAATTAGGCGGCCACTAATATTATCAGGACCCTGGTTCTTGTTCACATTGACTGTATGAAAGGCCTTTTTGACGTCACTGAGTTCAATGATAAAGTGCTGAGTATCTCTCAGTTTCTGTTTCAGTTCCAAAATATCCTCGCTAAAATCAGAAGAACTAAAACGAGCATAAAACATATTTAAAGCATTTGGAAAATCTCTGTCTGAATTAAAACCATCTAAAATGATCTGACTGCTGCTCTGGGGATTTTGAAACCCTGCTATGGTTTTCATACAAGTCCAGGCAGACCCAAAAATTTTTGCAGCAAATTTGCTTTCAAGAAGGTTTTTGTAGCTCTGTTTTGCCTTCAAGATCTCGATTTTCAGTTCCTTGGTGGCTGTCTGAAAATCAGAAACAACTCCCTCTTTAAAGGCCTGTCTCTTTTTCCTTAAACAGGATTTGACGCTTTTAGTGACCCATGGCTTATTGTTAGCGTAGACTTTAACGCGCTTACGGGGTATAATCATATCTTTACAAAATACTGCATAAGAGCTAGTAACATCCACCAAAGCGTCAAGATCATCTCCACAAGACTGAATAAAAACTTCCCAATCTGTACACTTAAAACATTCCTGCAAGGTAAGCACAGATTCTTCTGACCATATGTCAACATCCTTAGTCTTTGTCTTGTCTCGTTTTAAGACAGTTTTATAGATGGGCAGAAGATGCACACAGTTATGGTCAGAAGATCCCAGAGGAGGAAGCGGGAGGGATTTATAAGCATTCTTCACCGATCCGTAACAAAGGTCCAAAATTTTATCCCGTCTGGTAGGACAGGATACATATTGATACAGATTGCCCAAAGTTGATTTAAGAGAGACATGGTTAAAATCCCCCATTATAAAGTTTGGTGCATCAGGAGAGAGCGCCTGCAGCTTCTGCACTACGTCTGAAATGATGCTGCAAGTGGAGGCGGGGTGTGCCCTCGGGTGAATGTAAACTACGGTAATAAAAAGTTGTGGAAACTCACGAGGGAGATAAAAAGGGCGCAGTGACACGGATAAAAGTTCAACATCTGGTGTACAAATACACTCTCTAACACTCACAGCACAACAGTAACGTTTGTTCACATACAAGCATACTCCTCCTCCTTGAGATTTCCCTGTTACCCGTGCATCCCGATCCCGGCGAAAGGGAGCTCCAAAACCGTCAATTGAAAAATCGGCGTCCTGATCCAGCTCCGTCAGCCATGTCTCAGAAAAAGCCATTACACAGCTGTCCCGGAAGTCTTTCTCGAACCTGACGTTTCCCTGGAATTCATCCAGCTTGTTCCTAAGAGACTGAACATGTCCAAGGATAACAGACGGCAGGGGAAACCGACTGACCTGTTGTCTCCTCAGACGCAATTTAACATCTCCACGTCTCCCTCTTTTACTCTTCTCACTCGTTCTGTTAGAGTCTTTATGTATAAAATCCGGCATACATGAGGTGAGGTCCTTACCATCATACGGTAAGTTAAGTTGTAATAGTTCGTTGCGGGAGTAAACAATCCTCAGCTGACTCACGGCCTCGCCCACATCATTGGGAGCAAGCCAGCTACAGTAGAAATCCAACCACAATGAAGAAAAAAAATCCATGACGTTCTCACTGTTGTGGAGCGTCACTTTGTGAGAAAACTGTCACTTCCTTCAACCAAAACACATGCCAGCGATAGAAACGAAAATAAACGATAAGAACTTAAAAACGTAGGATGCCAAGCTCTCACTCACTGCCAGTCGCTGCGTGCACATGCCACCAATAGGATCCCATTTTGGACCCAAGTTTCTAGGAAAAGTGATTTATTTTTAAATAAAATATCTCTGTTGTTCCAGATGAGGTGGACGTCACAACAATGTGATTGGTCACTGGCAATGTTGAACCTGGAACAACATTTATTATAATGATGTGGGAACAACACCGACACGAGGAGATCATTCCAGGATGAATGTCAAAGGGAAAGTCCCTGGGACGCTTCCGGTTATGTTTGCATCCGGCGTAGTCATCTGGCCGGTCCGTGCTATATCGCCCCTCCTGACCCGGAGTGGTATAACGTTTTGTAGAAAAGTTTGATCGATTCGCTCTCTCCCTCTCTCTCTCTCTCTGTCTCTCTCACTACAAAATAAAAAATTCTCTGGGTTTTTTTCTCATAAGTTTATGGTACCCGATGGAGGAAGCATTGACCGGGACGGTCGTCTGATTCCTTCTTGATGTGCGTACAACAAGGCCATTTTCTTTTAGGGTTTCTGTCTATTTTCTGTTAAGGGAAAACCTGTTGTAAAAGTAGCTATAAAAATGAAGAAAAACTCTTTACTTTGGTATGAGTGGCTGCACAAAACCAAAATACCTCATTGGGGTGTTTTAATAAAATTATTTAGTTATGAATTTAGTTCTGAGTTCTGAATATGTGCGCGGTGCTTTTTCTTTTCCACTGAGGGTTATTTTACACGTACTAGGAGTTGAGCCCTGCATGAAATTCTTTGCTAGGTTACAAGCATTAAGAAATACTAATATCGATTAGAGGGTTTTTTGACGCCTTCTTGACCTGCGGTGTGTGCAAAATAAGACCATTTTCTTTTAAGGATTCTATTTTCTGTTAATGAGAAAACCCGTTGTAAAAGTAGCTCAAAAGATGAAGAAAAACTCTTTACTTTTGGTCTGATAAGGAGTGGCTGCACCAAACCAAAATACCTCATCGAGGTGTTTTAATAAAATTATTTGGGATAGAGTTCTGAATTGGATGCAGGTCCAATTTACCTTCACAGCGATAGGTTTATTCTCTCGCTCGCATTCAGGAGAAATAATTTAACATTTAGGCCTAAATTGAACTGTTTTTTTTTCCCTCAGAAAAAAAAAGACTTTTCTCTTTTTTCGCAAACAACATGGACGCCAGACCTGCCAACCTCACTGTGGTCTCTCAGACCCCAGTAACTAGCTACAGAGCCTCCACGACTCCAGCGCAACTCACACGAATGCATCTTTGTAGGGTTCAGCGAGCACCCGCTAACCCAGTGGTTCCCAAACTTTTTTCGTGAGTACGCACGCACGCACGCACTCACGCACTCACGAACACATCCTCCAACCACACACACCTGTATTTTGCTCCATTGCGGTTTATTTCACACCTCAAACATTTAGTAAACAATTAGGCAAATACAAGTAATCTCCAATAAATTACAGGTAGTAAGAAAGTAAACGAATAACTCGTATGTTACGTCCACACCTACACGGGTATTTTTGAAAACGCAGCTGTTTCTATGGGTTTGGACCTTTCGTCCACACATGTTTCGAATCACCGAAAACGGAGATTTTATAGAAGTCCTTTTTTGCGTTTACGTGTGGACGAGGAATACAGAGTTCATCACACAACGTCAAAGGTATGTGCCTTTTTTCACGTCAGACTGTGCGCCACGTTATTGTTTACATGAGATGAATTGCAGAATGGCAGATAGAGACAAAATAATCTGACTATCTTCAGTTTTTACACGATTACATATACACACGCAGTTACTGTCCCTCCCTTTAGAAAGGCAGAGGCATCACGGTGTGATTATTTTATGTGTAGTTGTTTTTTTCCTGTGTAATAATATTCAACATTGCTGTCAATACATTTTTCAAAAATGCCTCTCTGTGCAAAATGGGTTTAAAAAAATAAACAACTGTGGAATACTGTTTGTCGTGATTTGAACCGAGGGAACAAATCGTAGCAGGATCACGCTGATATCATTTGTATCCCACTGTAACTTTACTGTATAAAGAGCTAACATCTCCAAAATGTCAGGAGTAGTTAGTCATTACAACAAGTGTTTGTGAACTAAAAATCAATTATGTGGGATACTGTTTGTCCATGATTTGAAGAGCCCAGCGCGTGCTCCCAACGCAGGGAAAACCAATTACGCAGGAGAGACCTACCTTGGCACTTGTGCAGGTGAAACCAAAGGGAAGATATGCTTCACCATATTTTCTAGTCTTTGGCTTTGAATGAAGTTGGTTTGGAAACATATTCAGCTATGCTTCATCTCCTGCTTTGCGTTTGTGTGGGCACCCTGTGCTAGCCAAGCGTTTGGTTTTTTTTCCCCCCCTTTTCATACCGCGCCCCCCCTCGCAATGGCTCCTTTTCCTTTTGACCATTCTCTCAATCCTTTCATTTAAAAAAATATATCACAAGGGTTTGTAACACGTACAATACACCATCCATTCATTCACTTCCACTTATCCTTTTCAGGCTCGCGCGGGGCGTTGGAGCCTATCCCACGTACAATACACTTTAAAAAATATGTATAAGCTCGAGTTTAACTCCCGTGAAAGCTTATACATTACATGTCTACATCACCTATCATTTTCTCATCAGGTATCTCATATCATCTTGTTAATGTTATGTTATGCTCCTTTGATATTTTGCCAGTTTGCGTGTTTTAAAACTCTTTTTGTTTTTCTTTATATTTTTACACTCTGATTTAAGCCAGATGTGTTAACCTGATCCCTGCGAAATACCAGCTCTGCGTGGATTTTGACCGCGAGTGACCGGATGTTGTTTCCGGCCTGAGGTTGCCTGAAATACCGTGAGGCTTGTTTGAAAGATTGCGCCCGAGACCAACTCCGCCTCCAAGGCATGCCTACCTTTAGCTGCCACCAGTGAGATATCAGAGCCGGGCTCCACATATCCAATCAGGAGCACGAGCAAGACAGCTTTTGCAGACTCTCCAGAAATATACAAGTCCTTACCAGCTGCTCTGCAACCCAGTGTTTCCGGTCCCCTCACCAACATCGCTTTTTGAGATATTTTTTATGAACCACCAAAAGAGCCATCGAACCCCCCAGTACAGAAGACTGGATCTGAGGGCAGCAGCGGGGACAAATGATTGTAATGAAGCGACGGACATTTCATGGCTGGTCTTAGATAATCGTGAGTTATTATGTCTTATGGTGAAAAGTACATAGTTTTGCAAGAGGCATACAAGCACTGTGGAAAAAGTAATCAGAAAACTGTTTTTGTGAACACTCTGCTCCCTACATTATGCTTTAAAAAATGTGATACATGTAATGTGATCATCAAAGAACATGATTTTTTTTAAAACTTTTATTCTTATGCTTTTAAAACTATGTCAGATTATCATAAAACACTTATTTGTATGTTATAATGTTTTTCTTACACCATGTGTAATTTTTATAGACACCTTGTTCATTGTATCAATGTGTAATTATGTATCTTTGATAAATAAAAAAAATATTTAATCTTGTATTTGTGTACTTTCTGGTGATTCAATAAAAAATTAGTCACATATCGCTCTGATAAACACAGATGTCTGCATGTCTGTAAAACATGAAAAACTCCATATCAGTGCTATCTACAAAGGTGTAGTCATTTCTTTGTTATGGTACTTTACTGTTCCAATGAAACAATAGAAAATCTCATTTTAAAGTACATTTTCGACCATTCTGACCTATTTTCAGGGGCAAGAATGTTGATGTTAGACTGTGTTTTAAGTCAGGTTTTGATCTTAAACTAACTATCACAGCACTGATTTTACTGATTACAGTTGTAATCTCAATTAGAATCCCAAACTGTTTACCTGACAAGTTTACCTGAAACCAACACATTAGACTTAAATCTGTGAAATTCCTGAACAATATGCTTTGTGCAGTAGCAGTAGTACTAGAACTAGCAGTCCTACAATTGTGCATCAACCAGGCTTCAAGAGTGATCACTCTTCTGGCTTGCAAATGGTGATAACATGTCACAGTCTTAGCTGCAAATCAGAAATGTTGGTAAATTTAAAAAAGGAGTTTAAACTTCAGGTTTGGCATAGACACAGACTTTATTAATGCCACACTCGGGAGATTCACATGTTACACGAGCACAACGGTCAGTAAGAAAAAGTGAATCAGAGATACATTACAAAATACAAAAATTAAAAATAAATAGTGGACAAATTTAAAACAAGCAAAACACCTATGCAAGAGTAACTACTAATGATTTACAATACTTGTCATATACAGCCAATACACTCAGAGAATTTTAGCATATCAGTATAAAGCTCTCTGTAATTCCTGGACAGTTCATGAAATAATTTAAAATTAAATCTGCACTTCAGTTAACTTTTTTTAAAATAACAGGTTTATGTCTTAGATCTACGGATACAGCTAAAGCACTCTGCTTGTATAATGCTGTATTCTCTCCCAGCTTATCCTTTTCTCACAACAAGGTGATTCCCAAAGTACAAGTCAATAAAACAATGACTCTAAAACCAGAACAGAAAGATAAAGTTGCAAGATCAAAGATTAAGGATTGTGTTTTTATAGCACGTAGTAAACTATCCCCTTTTTCTCCTTGGCCTCGTGTACATCACAAGTCAAATTATACATGTGATGGAGCAGTCACAATACACACTCACGAGACACAGTTTGATTTTTCAAACACAAACTTTGTATGAAGTTCACCTTATCAGCTGAAAATATTAAAGCCAGAACAGCTGAGCTGTATGATGTGTACAAGGACACAAAACATTATTTACCATCAGATCCCGAGCCCTCCATGTGTTAATCAAGAAACTGCTGCTGTGCTACATCCATAAATAATGAATAAATTAAGAGCTAAAGCTAAAAGGACAGTTTATTTATACCATCTTCATGTGAACACATTCAAGAACATCACAGATGAAATAAACATTAAAAATTTCCACACTATGGTAAATGGTAATTGGCCTGCATTTACCTTACTTAGTCCCTAAGGACCCCAAAGCACTTTACACTACATTCAGTCATTCACCCATTCACACACTGGCAATGGTAAGCTACATTGTAGCCACAGCTGCAGGGCCCGGTGGCGCCAGTGTTCGGCAGCCTCGCCTCTGTCAGTGCGCCCCAGGGCCCTCTGACCACCACCAGTAGGCAAACACGGGGTTAGTATCTTGCCCAAGGATATTTGGGAGCAGGGAGCCTGGGATCGAACCACCGACCTTCTGATTTGTGGCTGACCTACTCTGCCACCTGAGCTACAGCCACCCTACATAAAGCCCTACATACACACTACATAAAGCAAGAAAAATAGTTTTTCCTTTCAGGTGGTTTAAAAACAAACAAACAAACAAACAAACATCAAACACCTCCAAGACTCTCTTTGAAAGAACTAAAAACCTTTATTCTCATGGTCCAATCATGAGCGAAGTCCCCGATGAAGCCTTGTGTGCTAAAACATGTCAGAGTTTTAAAGGTTAAACATGAGTTTCCAAAACGTTTTGCTGGAGAACAATGAACTATTTGACTGAGTTTCAATTATTTACAGACGAGCAAAACCAGGACAGAGAAAAAAGGACAAAACTGACTCAGTAAAACGACAGAAAATAAGATCCCATGTAAATCTGTATTAGAGCTGGGCGATATATCGAGTTTTTAAAAAATATCGATATATTTTTATACGAGATATAAGATGTGACAATATCCTTTATATCGATATAGTCTATGTTACGTTATAACTATACTTGTGGAGCCGCAAGTTTGCCTCTCTTTCGTCCACTTTTGTCTTTACGCAACATTACTCGGCCTCGCCCCTCCTTCACTGAACACAACTCCCCCTCCTCCCCCATCGCTTCACCTGCAGGAAGCGACAAGATGGACACGGCAAATCTCCGTTAACGAGTTACTGCGCATCGCCCCGTGCGTGGGGCTGGACGCCGTCAACGTGTTAGCTAGCTAACCACGCTAACGAGCTAACCACGCTAACGCCATGCAGCCCAGAGGCGCTGCACAGCCTAAAATCCTTTCATTTTCTCAAAAGTTGACAGCGCGCCTTATGTATGAATTCTGGTTGTGCTTGATGGCCGCGAAGCGATTTTATGTGGTACACAGCGCTCAGCAATCTGTCAAAAAATGTTTTAGTACGACTTCGGTAAGCTACGGTGCTGCACCGGTTGATGGATTGTCAGAGCATTACGGCTACCGAGGAACCTCGCGGAGTGATACGTAGTGATGGGTCGTTCGCGAACGAAATGGCTCTTAGAGCCGACTCTTTGAAGTGAACGACGCGAGCCGGCTCCTTATTGGGAGCCGTGAGTTTGTTTGTTTTTTTTCCCTTTCTCTCACCCTCTCTCTCGCCCTTTTTTCCGCTAAACTCCGCATGCGCGGCCTGTACTTTGCGCTGGGCAGAGGGGGGGAGGGGCGTTAGTTACACTCGCAGTAGCACAGGAGCAGAGCCAGAGAGAAAGAGAGTGAGGGACAACAACGTCACATTAGAAAGGTATAGTAATCATCCGCTATTTTCAGTTGCAGATGATAAAGGATTCAGAAATCATGCAGGCCCATATGACAGAGAATGTGCATCTTCTTTTTGTTTTAATATTTGAATTTATATTTAATTGTGTTGTGGTTTGCAGTGTTTTGTGTTGTTTCACGTTAAATTTGTTTCAAAGGAAAAAGCTGAAAATTTAAATAGTTAAAAGTTTAAAATGTAAATAGTTGTTTTTTGTATTATATGATTTATTTATTACATTTTATGTGGAGTGAATAAATAAAGTATATTTATGGTGGACCTTAGAGACAAAGCACGTACAAACTCCAAAACACGTACAAACTCCTAAGCATGTACAAACTCCAAAACACGTAAAAACTCCAAAACACGTACAAATGACAACAGAAGTGCTCCAGGTTTCTAGGGCGCAGTGTTGAGCTTTTGTTACCTAGTGGCTACACAAGCCAGGAAGTATCAATAACCGGATTTGGTGTGTGGTAGTAACAGGTAAATGAACTTTTTTTTAAAAATTATTTTAATAAATATGAGTGCTTGTCTATAAATACACAAACAATACACACATGTTTTCAATTGTGTAATTTAAGTGATCTGGGTAGCTCTGTTTTGGAAGTTCAGTAAACGCTAGAAATGTGTTTTGGAGTTTGTACGTGCTTTTTGGAGTTTGTATATGCTTTAGAGTTTGTATGTGCTTTGTCTCTAGGGACCATATATAAACATATATAAATAAAACCACTTTTTTTACATTAGTAATTCCTTTTCTGCATTATTTTATATTATTGTTAATGATTAAATAATTAAAGCAACAAAACAAACCTGAAGAGCCGGTTCAGAGCCGAAAGAGCCGGCTCCTTTTAGTGAGCCGAGCCGAAAGAGCCGGATCTCTAAAAAGAGCCGGAAATCCCATCACTAGTAATACGTACTGTGCTTCAACGTAATATTACCCTACTGTGTATAAGGACCATAAATGGCACCTGTTAAGAGACGTGGTTACGAAGAGGATTTCAAACTCAATGCTGTCAGTCACACAGTAGAAGTTGGGAACAGAGCAGCTGTGAAATCTGTCTTTGTTACTATGCTCAGTGTCTTTTAGTTTACATTTTGACTGCACAATTGTGAGCTTTTTGTTATGCACAAAAAAACATTGTTTTCTTTTATTTATGGAGCATTATTATTTAATAAATGCTCATAATTTATTTTTGAGTAAATTTTATGTACATCTATGCTCTATGTTAATAAAAGTGCCTGTGTGACATCTGGGACACAGCTTTGACTAAGAACTCTCTTTTTGTTCTTACTTTATGGCTTAAAAAAAAAAAAATCGAGATATATATCTTATATCGCCGTCCAGGTAAAATATATCGAGATATGAATTTTGGGTCATATCGCCCAGCCCTAATCTGTATTATGTAGAAGTTCAGCCCAGCAACCAGTTCAGTTCAACACAAGTTTAAATGATTCTATCTGAACTCTGTGGAGCCTGATCTCAAGCTTTTTGAGTCTGACACTGAAACCAGAGGATCTTTCTGTCTCTTCAGATTCACTGTGATCCAGTGATGGGAGTGATTTCAGCCCTGAGTGATCACGCTGATGTTTGCACAGAGCAGACAATGAGGTGAATGTTTGGGCACATTGGTAACAGTGAAACAGTTTGTTAGTAACGTGGGATCGTTTGTGTCCGGAGTATGATCTGAGATTCCTGAAGCTCTTGCCACACTGGTCACAGCTGTAGTTTCCTTCCATGTGTGTACATTCATGATAGGTACGACTACCTGATTGTGAGAAGCTTTTGTCACAGTGTCTGCACTTGTATGGTTTCTCTCCTGTGTGGACTCGTTTGTGTGTTTTAAGCTTACTTGCAGTGGTGAAGGATGACCCACACTGATCACAGAGGTGCTTTTTAACCCCACTGTGAATCAGTTCATGTTGTTTTAAGTCACCTGATGTGGTGAAGCTTCTCCCACATTCTTTGCAGTTTTTCACTTTGTCTCCAGTGTGTCTACTTTGATGTATTTTTAGGGCGGCTTTCCAACTGAAAGTTTTTCCACAGAGGTCACAACGAAAGTCTTTCCCACCACCACAGTGATGACAGGGTTGAGAACTGGATCCATCTGTGTCGCTCTGTTTCTAAACAAAGACACAAAGACAGTGTAAGTCAGTCCTTCAACACTTTTATCCTGAACGTCGCCTGAAATAAAGAGCATCTCTGCAGACGTCCAATTACATTTTACTGTTTCAGTTAACATACTCAGTTTACTGGGCTGCAATGACTACAATACTACCACCATAATACTACAATAATACTAAAATCATAACTGACATGAAAATCTGAATAATCACTCAGAGCTACGTTCACACTGCACGCGAAAGCGCATCAAATCCAATTTTTTTGACCCTATGCGACCCATATCTGATCATGGTATAACCGTGTGAACGAAATCCGATATTTTCAAATCCAATCAGGGTCACTTTCGTATGTGGGACAGAATCCGATACATATCCGATGTTTTAGAAAGCGACTGCTGTTTGAACGGTCATGCTGCATTAAATCCGTCTTTTACGTCACTGATACAAGACAGATGGCAATTATCAGCGCCGGAGAAGCGCCCGAGAAGACATTGTGAACGCTTCCTGGCCATCCAGTGTAGATGTCAGTGAAACTGTTGGGAAGACAACGTTGGAGAAACGTGAACATTTTATTTGTACTGTATAATCTGCACATTCTGACAGAAATCTGCAACTATCCTTTGAAGCACCGCTCCTCTAAAAAATAATAAATAACCTAATAACTTAAAGCAAAAATTGGGAAACGTAAAGTCCGAAGTCTTTATATTAAGGGCCATCAGTCAAACAATATTGTTTGGTCTGGGTCTAAACAGAGCGTGTTGTGTGTGACACCTTCTTTTGCGCATGCGGGACGCTTTGAGCATTCACACTAGAGCGCGTATATGTGTCACATTTTATTTGTAGTGTGAACAAGCAGACAAAAAAAATCGTATTTGATCAAAAAATCGGAATTGAACATTAAGACCTGCAGTGTGAACGTAGCCAAAGAGCTGCTTTTCCATGCAGTAGAATTGCTAACATGCTAACACAGTTTAATGAGCAGAGTTGTTCCAAACAGTCAGGATAAAATGACAAGATAAAAATATAAACACATACCTCACAGTAACTGCACTTGTAGAGTCTCTTTCTGGTGTGGATCTGTTGGTGTTTTCTCAGGTAATGTGGAGATTTAAAAGTCTTCTCACACAGGTCACATTTATAAGGTCTCTCCTCAGTGTGGGTAATCATGTGTAGTTTTAGCCGTTTGTCTGTAGCAAAGTATTTGCCACACTGTTCACAGCAGTACACATCATGTCTGGTGTGAATGCGCAGGTGTGTATTTCGGGTTCCTCTCTGGCTGAAAGTTTTTCCACAGATGTCACAGCTGTATGCCTTAATTCCAGAGTGGCTAACTAGATGCTTCTGTAAACTGCTACTTTGAGTAAAAGCTCTGCCACACTGATCACAGCTGTACGCTTTAACTCCACTGTGGATGAGTTTGTGTGTTTTTAGGGAGACCTTCAAGGAAAAAGACTTTCCACACAAGTCACAGCTGAACGGTCTCTCTCCAGTGTGGATGACCTGATGATGTTTTAGTGAATTCTTCCTAGTAAAATCCTTCCCACACTCGTCACAGCTGTATGCCTTAATTCCAGAGTGGGTAACTAGATGACTGTGTAAGTTGCTACTGTGAGTAAAAGCTCTGCCACACTGATCACAGCTGTACGCTTTAACTCCACTGTGGATGAGTTGGTGTGTTTTTAGGGAATCCATCCAGGAAAAAGACTTTCCACACAAGTCACAGCTGAACGATTTCTCTCCAGTGTGGATGACCTGATGAAGTTTTAGTGAATTCTTCCTAGTAAAATCCTTCCCACACTCGTCACAGGTGTGTTTTTTCTCTCTCTTTCTTCTGTGAGGTTTGTCGGCCTCCTGAGAGCGCTGACTTCTCGCTCCATGTTGGTCCTGCAGTGACAGAGATACAAACAGAGGCAGTGAGTGAAATGCAGTCGTGGAACAAACTGAACCTTCAAACTTCCTCCATTTTAAACCTGAAGGTGGAGTGTGGCACCAAACACCTTAAAGGTCTCTTATCCCCACCTGCTGGTAGTTCTAACACATTACATCCAACCTATAAACAAATAAACAAACATAGGATTTCTTATCAGTAAATGATTATATATAAATCTATACAAATTATAGAAATATGTAATAGGAAACAAGAAAATAATATAAATTATAAAATAATATAAGTGTGTGTGTGTGTACAATCAGGAGGGATGGGCATGATTTTAGTGTTTAAACAGTCATGAATTATTTTTGTTTATGTCTTTATTCAAAAGGAACCTCAATAGCTTCCACAACAGAGGTTGCTCATCTTCCGTCAAATACAAATCACATAAAATATTACACAATAAAGTGGATTAAAGATACCCACATAATTTGGCTCTTACATGCACAGTTTCACAATTGTTAAAATATAAGCAATCAATAATAATAATATCAATAACATTGAGGCACATTACACAAATTTCAAGAACAAATCCTCTCTTACAATATTACAACAACTAAAAGTTCTGTAAATCGGCTTTTAAATGTTCATTGAAGTTTTAAATAGTTTGAACAATTCTCTAATTTTATAAGACAATTTATTCCACTTAAAAGATGCTCTAAATATAACAGTTTTACAAAAAGTTACTTTTAACTTGAGGATTAACTAAATTGCAGTTTGTTGAAAATTGTGTAATATGATTATGTATTTCATCTGGATACTGCAGCTGAGCAGAAAAACATGTGGTGTGTTTAACAGAATTGCTTTCTTTATAACTACAACTAAGCCATAGAATATTTTAGCCTGTACAGGAAGCCAAGAAAGTTTATTATGCATTTTATCCATATTAGTATAGTATGAACATCTTAACACTAATCTGGACGCTTATTCTGAACTAACTGAAGTCTTTTAAGATCTGTCTTATTAGCTGCTGACCAAATGATTGAACAATACTCCAGATGAGACATTACTAGTGCATTAATGACATCTTTTATAATTGAAGAAGTGATACAGAAAGAGCATTTCATAGCCATAGCTATGCCTTGTCCCATTTTCTTAAAAACAGAGTTGATGTGCTGAGACCATGAAAGGTGGTGATTTATGGTAACGCCGAGTACTTTAATCTGGGTGACGTGTTCTAACACTGGATATGGAAAAATTCAGTTGTGGGCTGTTGACTAATCTGCTTCTAATTAACATAGATTTGGATTTAGATACATTTAAAACCGCAGTTCATAACTGAGAAATAACCATTACAATAAACCTTCTGCTATCTTCTGTCCAAATAACTTTTCATCCAGCACAAAGCAGCTGGTGAAAATCCGTAACATTTTAGTTTATCAATCAAAAGATCAAAATTTATCATCATCAAACGCAGCACAAAAGTCCAAGAATACCACTTTCCCATCATCTAGATGTTTATACCATACCATATATTATCTGTCATATGAATTAGAGCTGAGCTGGTAAAATGACCAGCTTGGTCCAGTGAAAAAAAAAAAGTCTGATTATAACCTAAGGGTTTTTTTACATTAAGAAAAAGGCACCAAACATCAAACCAATTTAAGCCTAAACAGTAACACATGAAAGTAGAGCAGGGCGATATAACCAAAAATATTTATCACGATATACATTTGAAAATTTGTGATAACGATATAATTGAGGCGAGACAAAATACTTTACAACTCCACAACTTTATTAGTGCAAAAAAACCCATCAATGTATTTTCACTTAAAGAAGCTGTTTTTATGTGCATTAAAGTTATATAAAAATTTAACAGTGCAAATGCAAATTGCTTGCTGACAGTTTAACCAAGAGGATTTTCCAGAGAAAATTGGCTGACATTTGCACAAAGGCATTTGCATTGTTAAATTTTTATATAACTTTAATACACATAAAAAACAGCTGCTTGTTTAAGTGAAAATACATTGATGGGGGGTTTTTTTGCACTAATAAAGTTGCGGAGTTGTAAAGTATTTTGTCTAGTGTCAATTATATCGTCAGTTACATTGTTATCGCAAATTTTCAAATGTATATTGTGATAAATATTTTTGGTCATATCGCCCTGCTCTGTCTGTCACCTTCTGTGTTGAGCTCATTGTTTTCTCTGTAGTGGCTGAGCTGAGTCCAAGTAGCTGAAAATGTTCCTCTGCTGCTCCGTCAGACTCTTCTCCTCCTGCTGGTCAGCTGGGACACAAAACAGATCTTTGTTAGGCTCCACACTGCACTGAAGAATCAAAGTGTTTCATATGTTCATCTGACAACAAAAACAACCAATTTTTGCTTCCCGAGGTGGGCAAACAGACACAAAAGGTTTGAGCACCGATACCAAATTTAGCAGTATGGCAGACCAGTAGCAGGAGAGACTGAGGCCTGTTATTAGAATCAAATACCCAGTGGGCCGACACAAGAATTTGTACCGATAAGACAAAGACAGCTGTGTTTTATCCTGGAATACATTTCTTTTACATTTTCTTGAAATGTTTTTCATTGTAGAACTTTTACCTCCAACTAGGGGTGTAACAATACACAAAATTCACAGTTCAGTTCGGTTCAATATTTTTTAGATACAAAAAAAATAAAATAAAATAAAAATGTTCATGCCTTTTTAATTTGTCATTTATTAAAAATTATAAATATATATTTTAACTCAAAAGTACAGTTTTTAAATTTAATGTTGATGAAACAACAAAAATAAATAAATCTATCTGATAGAGAAATCACTCATCTTTGGAAAAGAGAGTTTATTACAGAGAAATGGCTCTTTCCAAAATAAAAGCTATACGCTTCTTCTGGGCTATACTCTCAGCAGCATATTAAACATATCAGGTCCCCATAAGGAGAATCATGTGCTAACGGCTGTCTAAATGACTCTGGTAAAGTTTGTAGCATGCGTGCTTGTTGTTTTAGTCTGCTTCCACTTGTCTTTGCACTAGGATGATGTCGGAGTAAATGTGCAGTCATATTCGTTGTGTGTTAAAATGACGTTAACGCCATAACGCTGCAAATCTCCGTTAACGAGTTACCGTGGATCGCCCCGTGCGTGGGGCTGGATGGCATCAACACGTTAACAAGCTAACTGCGATAACGCACTAGTTCCCACCAATTGAGCATTGCGTGGCACATCCGACATACTGTTTTACTTTTGTCCATGACGCGCTTACCATCAGGGTCATGCTTCACATGAACATCAAGATAGTTTCAAACGGCAGATCTGAATGAAGGTGGGAGAGGTTCAATTTCGGGTAGCGTTGAGGAAGTTGCCATGTTGCAACGAGCTTAGCTTCTGTCTTGGTAGCTTGCGCTGCGCTCAGTGGATTTGCACTCAACAGTGCAGCCTAGGCGGGGTAGTCGAACGCAGATCCACTGAGCGCTCAACACAGACAGCATCGTCGGAAGAAAAGCTGATAAAACAAATAAAAGATTTTGTCAATACATATGCCTACCGAACCGAAAGCACTGTATCGAACGTATTTGTTTTTTTAAAAACACACACTCCCTTCACCTCTTCTACATTCCTATGTTTCTCTCAGAGCAGATCTGAGAGGCAGCCCCTCAGTCATGCACATATACTTTTAATCTCACCCTTAAGGGGTGGTCCCCAGGAGTTTCACAGCATGGTTTAGAACAGTGGTTCTCAAACTGTGGTACACATACCACTAGTAGTACTTAGTCTCTCTCTGGTGGTACATGGAAAATCTAAAAAAAATTTAAAGACTAAACAATATGTAATTGTGGAGGTATACAAAGATGACATATATTTAGTATTTGAATGGCTACAATCCAGGCCATCCGTGGCTTTTTGTTACTTCGGAAACATGGCTTGAACAATTTCTCTTCAACCACAACTGATCTCTTTACCCGTCAGCTTCCCATAGCTGTCATGTGACCGGCTATTGCAGTTAATAATACAACAGCTTCTTGCCATTTTTGTTTCTTTTTATTGCTGTGTAACTGATTTCAATCCGGTCGTTAAGTGATGATGTGACGAATCCTACTTCCGGGCCTAAAGTAGTCTGCATTTAATATGGCTTTTGTGTTGTTAACATGTTTAATGTTTTGTATTTTCTTCTATTTAATCTCAAAAAGCTCCTAAAACAGTCAGTGATCACTGTTGACCTCCCTCAGCTTTTATTACCGCTAATCATTTATTGAAGCTCAGTTTTTAAAACCTTGGGATGTAACTACAGCCCAGCCCATGCAGCAGTATATGAATGACTAACCTCGTATTGTGGAGGGATTATCTCAGTTGTTCTCCTGGCTGAAGTTTGGTCCTTTTACAGCATCCTGCCATGCGATTACATTTGTTCCTGACCACCGAGAACACTCACGTTAACTTTTATCGAGTGGAAAAAAAGTTAGCTTGTTTATATTATGCTAACATAGCTGTGTCGCTAGCGGTCACGTAGCACATCATTATATACCAGCTAGCCAAACTTCAGTAACCCTACAAACGTCACTTTAGTTTTCTGTCTTCATTTATGTTGGAAGTGATAACAGAGCTGTACGTTTTAATTTGTTTCCAAAACCCCGCAGTCAGGACATGCTATATTGTATTTAAATACAAGCTAGCGAGCTAACTTCCTGCTAACTTCTAACTCCGTTAAATGTCATAAATTCCGTTTTCATGGATGCCTGGATGTTAAACTCAATTGTTACACCTGGTAGAGCAGAACGCTGATCATTTTATTAACGATGAAAGACAGTTTTTCAACTCTCAGTAATGCCATAGTGATCGTTTGATATATGGACCTGGAGCGGAGTTTAGGCCCACACACGGCTAGTGACGTCAGACTCAACGACCGGTGTTCCAGATCTACTGGCGTTTAGATCAACTGGCGTTGGTCGAACAGATGTGTGGCAGTCTTGCGTTTCAGGAGCTGCTACCGACAAATCAGCAAAAACAGCCAAATGTGTCATCTGTGACACTTGTGAGGTTAACTCAAACACACTCCGTCAGTCTTGATGCTGTTGAACAACAAAATGTTTAAAAATGTGGCGAGTTTACCTGGTGATATCCTCATGCGCGACGCGATCGCGAAAACAGCAAACAATTAACACCACGCCGATGTTGTTCACAGGACAGCAACAGTAAACGATCGGGAGACTCTTGTCGTCGTTATCGTTCCCCTCGCACGTTTTATTTCTCCGGTTTCAGCGTTTTTGCTTCACAACTAAAGCGAGCAGTTTACTTTGTTTGCACTAACATGGACTCGAGTCAACCAGCGCCACCTCTGGCCAAGTGCCACAACCTACAGCCAGATCAACCTGTGACACACATCTGCACCACGTTTGAATTCGTTTCATGCACATTTGTACCTTTTAATTGTGTCTGTTTGTGCGTCATGCAAATAAACCTTTGACAAGAATGAAATGACACTAATATTTCACTAGTGTTGTAACATCACATGTCGTTAGCGTAGTCTGTCTGTGTCTTTTCTCTGCGAACAAACATTTTAGAGTTGGTGGTTATATACAGTCTGTATAAGTATGGTTAATCTAATAAACATTTGTAAGGAGATGGCAGTAACTGTGAATGTACAGCAGGTGATTAGTAATAAACAGTCAGACAATGACCCTGACAATATCATTCAATCTTGCAGATTGAATGCACCTTCTGTGGGAAGTGGTACCACACAGTGTGTGTGGACTTCCCCTCTGCAGAAGGCGACTACAAATGTTGTGGGTGCTAAACAAACAGAGAAAATTGATCCCTGTGGTCTTTGCTTATTGATTGTTTTTAGTGTTGATAATCCACATTGCTGGCATTCCATCTTTCAACATGTTTGTGGGTAGATTTGGATGTACCAGGGGTAAGTGCAGCCACTCAGCTTTTACTCAATATGATCATAGCAGCAGGTGCAGATGTGTCACAAATTAATCTAGTAGTAGGTTGTGGTATTTGGCCACAGGTGGCAGCAGTGGACTGACCTCCATTGGAGACTGCTCCAGCTGCTATGTGATAGTGGATCTGCTACAAATTGAAGATCATATGCAAGTGTTGGAAATTAACCCTTGTATTATGTTGAAAAACAAAAAAATGACATTGATTTTGTTGTGGGTCATTTTGACCCGTACTGTGTAAATCCACTCAGAACTGTCAAAAACCTGCACTGAAACAATAGCAACTTTATTTCCCATGAGATAAACATGTAGAACACAGACATACAACAGTTTGACTTTCTATAACTATTGTAGGAACAATTTGGTTTTTCGTTCTTACAAACACATTTCTTTTGAACTTGCCCGACGTTCTCAGTTTTTCAATGTTCAACATTTTCAGTTTTGTCCACATGATGGACAGAATGTAACTATGTGCTTTCTGTAGATGTACTTCTTGCATTTCTCACAAAAAGTGCTTGTTTTAAAACAGGAATCTTCCTAACTAAGATTTAAAACAAAAGATTTCTACGTCTCCTCCAGACTCAAAAACAGATGACAAACCAATCGACACACCTGAGTCACTGACTTTCTTAAATCCACTCACTCTCACTGGCTATTCATTACTAATCACTGTGTAACTGCTGTGGATTCACAGTAACTGCCATCTCCTTACAAATCTTCATTAGATTAACCACACTTATACAGACTGTATATAACTACCAACTCTCCAGCCATGTTGATGGATTGCCTATATTGGCTGGAAATATTCATTTCCAGAGAAAAGACAGACAGACTCTGCTTACAGGATGCGATGTGACAACACTAATGAAATATTGATGTGTCATATTTGTCCAAGGCGTATTTCGTTGTTATGGAAAAAGAGAATATTAAAATCATGATGAACAGGGGTGGTGATTTCTATGACTTTGTGTATATAATTTGGAATTTTGTACAAATGTAGGCCAATAATAAATATATCATTTCATTCTTGTCAAAGGTTTATTTGCATGACGCACAAACAGACACAATTGAAAGGTACAAATGTGTTGTGCATAAAACAAATTCAAACGTGGTGCAGATGTCTGCCACAAGTTGATCTGGCTGTAGGCTGTGGCACTTGGCCAGAGGTGGCGCTGGTTGATTCGAGTACATGTTAGTGCAAACAAAGTAAACTGCTCGCTTTAGTTGTGAAGCAAAAACGCTGAAACCGGAGAAATAAAACGTGCGAGGGGAACGATAACGACGACAAGAGTCTCCCGATCGTTTACTGTTGCTGTCCTGTGAACAACATCGGCGTGGTGTTAATTGTTTGCTGTTTTCGCGATCGCGTCGCGCATGAGGATATCACCAGGTAAACTCGCCACATTTTTAAACATTTTGTTGTTCAACAGCATCAAGACTGACGGAGTGTGTTTGAGTTAACCTCACAAGTGTCACAGATGACACATTTGGCGTGTTTTTGCTGATTTGTCGGTAGCAGCTCCTGAAATGCAAGTCTGCCACACATCTGTTCGTCCAACGCCAGTTGATCAGCCCACGTGTATACATACACACACACACACACACACATACAGAGAGCCCTTTTGAATGTTGGCAAGTATGTGTATGTGGTGTTAAATAGGCCTATACTACTGTGCTTTGATGTTGCTCGTAAGGGTGAAACTCATTGTAAAACGTTTGAGAACCACTGCTACAGAACAATGGAAATTTCCCTTATATGGTAACAACCTCAACTCACGTGACGCCCAGAATTGTACAATACTGATGCTTGAGAGCGCGCGTGTGATGCAAGTATGTGTAGTGGTGAGAAAAACAAATCACGAAACCTGACCTTTCTATACTCGTGGCTCACTTCCACTTCTAATCTATTCGTTTGCACACTTACACACATCCAGCTGTGGTTTCCTGTTTTGCTGCACTCTGGAGAGCCTCGCCTTTAACGGTCTTCTCTCACAGAGAGCAACAGAAAACTTCACTCAAAAAACTTCGAAAAACTCAAGATTGACTTAACTCAGTTCAAAGTTACCTTGGCACTTACCTTTAGATGTGAGAGGTGGTGATGGTCCGCTTGAAGCTGACGCTCCGGTGAGTGTGTCAGAAAAATCAACACGCAGCTTCAGAAGCACTGTATCGAGGCTTGATTCGTTTGGCCAGAGTCACGTGATTAGTGACGTCTGAAGCTTCATTTAGAGTACTTTTTTTTTTTACTGAACTTTATTGAACACACAATAAGTATACAACATACAAACAGTTGAAGTTTACGAAAGAACAGAACATGAACATACAAAACCAGGGGTAAAAAGAAATAATTATATGAGTACGCGAAAAAATCAACATATATATATTGTTCTGAGAGCCTTTTTGTTGGTTTAGTCTGATATTGATGTATGTACAATTCCATATCCTTATAAAAAGGCAAAAATATCGTGTTTTATTAATAAACTTACATTTATGGATAGAACATTTAGCTAAACGTATTAAGAAATGTATAATAAAAAAAACATTTATCATTCTTCCTGGGGAACTTAAAGAAACAGAATAAAACATTTTCCCATCATTAAGAAAACTCCCTTAAAATATGGACAATAACAAAGCTGCTAAATTCCTTCCAGAATCTCTGTGTAGAGGAACAGTACCAAAAAAGATGTGCCACAGTTTCTGGATGATCCCCACAGAAAGTTCAACTAGTATTTATGCCTCTTTTAAATGTTACCATATAGTGACTGGCAGGGTAACATTTATGAAGAATTTTATATGAGATTTCCTTCACCTTGTTTACAATTAGATATTTATGGGATCATTCAGACTGTCTTCCAGGTGATATCTGGAACATGTCGGTTCCAGTAAGATATTATATATATGGGAGAGACATGATATCTTCTTGGAATAAACTACGTATTCTGTTATTGCTGTTACCAAGTTCCTGTGAAAAGCAGATTTTTGCCACTGCTGACTCAGCTGGATCAGGGAGAGTGACTGAGGTAGATATTGAACTGTCAGTGTTTTTATATAACATTAAAGTACCTGAGGGTATGGCACCAAGCATCATTGAGAATTCCCAAGCACTGACTGGAAAATTATATAGTGTAAGGAATTCATTTTAAGCAAGTGGTGCTCCCTCTTTATTAACCAGCTGAGCCACCAATAGGATCCCATTTTGGACCCAAGTTTCCAGGAAAAGTGATAATAAAAGAAATAAAATATCTCTTTTTTTTCCAGATGAGGTATTTGTGTAATGAGAAGTTGTGTTTATAAATGAGGGTCCACACTAAGAGCACTTTCTTATGGAAGGATGAAAGATTTACAGGGAGTTTTCCAACACTGTAATTACAATTTAAAATTAAATTAAAGCCACCAAAATGGGAGAAAATATGATATGGTATAAAATTCCAGACAGAGGTAGGGTTTTAAGAAAATGTTTAGCCCAAATAATTTTGAAAGTGTTATTACTATATTATTACTATTAGTCAAAGGAGCTTGCAAAGAAAAGCGTCTGGACTTCTTTAAGTTACTTGAACTTCAAGTAACTTAAAGAAGTCCAGACGCCTTTCTTTGCAAGCTCCTTTGACTACGATGACCTGGATGACTGAGAACCTTCACAGACATTATTACTATTACTATTTCTATCGTTACAACGCCGTTACCGTTACTAACAAGAAAATGCGGTGCGGTCACGTTACTATTTTTCAACAAACAGACAGTTGAAGCTGTGTTCAGCTTACCGCATCTGATATCAGTTGCACGGAAGCAGCTGTGAGTAATCTGGACGCTACAGCTTTAAGCAACTGCGCGCTCCCGCAGGAGCCTGGAGCTAAGGGGGCAAAACAATCGCATTAGTGCTGCTGTTTGACTGAGGAAGAATAAAGTAGCCATGGTAAGCCAACCACATGACCACTTCAAGATGACGAAGCAACAAGGTGATATATACCAATTTTTAAATTGTGTTGATAGGCCACGTAAAACCAGAGTCATGATAAACATTATATACGCGGCGTTTTTTCCTCAATAGTTTCGTCACGTTTACTGTGGACAGCGCTAGCAAGCACTCTCTGCTTATGACCAAACAAAAAACAGCCCGTTCATGTTGGTAGAAAAATGCACCACGTCGACCAATCAAAAAAGGATATGGCAACATGACATTTGGTTGTTTAGTAAGAGGGGGAAGTTTTAGGAGTGATGGCGAGAGAGAGAGAGACAGCAGAAAAAGAGAGAGAGTGAGTTTTGAGATGTGAGAGATTTGTGATGTTTAACGTGTTAGTGTGTTGTCTTGTGTAGTTAGTGTGTAGTGTTGTGGATAGTTTTATGTTGTGTGTCAGAACAATGAGGCGACTGCTGTCTCCAGGTAGAAACAGGAGAAACAGGTAGAAACCTGTAGTGTGCACAGAAATATTTGGAGTGGCACAAATAATTTGTGTAGGATCTTATTGAATGCAGAACACCTGATTGTTCTGTCAATAGTTTGAAATGGTTATTAAAAAAGGGGGTAAAAGGTAAATGGCAGCAAATAACATTGTTGTTTGCAAAACTTGTGCATATAATTTTAAAATTGTCAATTTATATTTGCATTTAAAGTTATGAAATATGATTCAGTAAACATGTTTGTGGTTGTTACAGTAAAAAATATAACTTTTTCTACTCGGTAAAATATAGAGGTAAAATCAAAAGTAGTTAAAAATGGCCAATTATCCCCTGGAGCCCAGGGGGTTAAACATTTTTTTTAAAGTAAGGCAATAGTTACTTTTCAAGTTATAATTACTTTTAGAATCTTGTAACTCAGTTACTAAGTCAGTTAAATTAACTTGCCAACACTGTTTATAAGGAAGTGAATCATTCGTGGGATTTGTGGAGCGTTCTGTTGGTGAGAGATAGCAAACTACAGATTGTTCTATTGAGAGATATGGAGCCAGAGAGGCAGAGGAGAGGTTCTGTCGTGTGGGAGTATTTTCGGTAGATTTTGATCAATTTTGGTTGGGTTTGCCAGCTTTGTGTTCTTGTTGTTTGATTTTTGCGTGTTTATTTTGTAAAAAACTTAAATTGTCAAAAATCTGCTTTTCATAATATAAATATCATGAAATAACTTTAAAAATACTTCCATTTGACTCTTTACATTTAATGTAATAAAAAATATATTTTATTTTTAAAGTAATCTTAAATGTTATTCTACAAATGTGCAGCAATTTAATGTGTTTATTCTTTTTAGCTGATAGTCTGTGGAACCCAGGACGACCAGATACCTGCATCTCTACCAGTTTCTGTGCACTCCAGCCTCTTCTGAGAGGGTTTTTTTTAAGGCAGGAGAAATTACTCCATGAAAACAAGCAGACTCGGCCATCACACAGTGGAACAAATTCTCTTCTTAAATAAAAATGAAAAAGGGTTACCTTAAATGCATCATGTTTTTAATTTGCAAGTTCATAAGCATTTTCCCTTTCCAGTTCACAATCAATTCTGCCCCAGGTCAAAAATATGTATAAGAATATTGGCCTAATATAATATTATTAATAAACATACCTGTTCAGCTGTCCAGTGATTAATTGTATTAGTACATGGAGGCAGAGCCTCACAGCAGAAGCATACTCCATAATGTGTTGTACATTATAATGTGTATATTATATGTATTTTTAAATTATTACTATCTACCAACATCAAGAAGTCGCAAACAAAGAGAGACCACACCGTAAAACCATCGCCCTTTCCTCTCTTCCTCTCATTGCTTTTGCCACCTTTCCTTCATTTTGTGCCGTATTATACTCTTGATCTCTGTCCTACTAACAACAACAACAACAATAAACTTTATATTTATATTTATATATTTATATAGCACATTTAAAAACCAGTGGTATACCAAAGTGCTGAACATGTGAGAGGGTCAGATGTAAGTAAAAGAGAAAGATGAAGGCCATGGCAAAGTACCAAACATGTTAGCAGGTTAATGGCATTAAAAACACAGAAACACATAAAAAAGCATATTAGAACGTTGTGTGTAAAATATAAAAGAGTCAAGAAAAATGTAAAATAATTAAAAGAGGTTAAGAATAGAATGAAGGTAGCAACAAGCATTAAACTAAGTAACAAACAAGCATTAACTGGTAGAAAAGGCGAGGTTAAATAAATAGGTTTTTAACCGCGATTTGAAAGATTGAATGGAATCAGACTCAAATATGGCAATGGGGAGGTTATTCCACAGATCAGGTGCAGCCAAGGCAAACGTGCGGTCACCTCTAGTCTTCAGTCAGGTCTCGGCTGTACCAAAAGTGACTGGGAAGATGATCTTAGTGCTCTAGCAGGGCTGTATAGTCTAGTTTTGCCCTCATAAGAAATGTTCTTAGCCCAAGCCGCTCTCGATATTTTGTCTTTAATGTCATACCTCTGAACATTAACCTGACTTTGCAATCACTGTGTCTTGCGGCTTTGGTCCCAGTGAGCACGCAGTGAGCACGCTGAATCTGCAAATCCTCATTTTCCAGAAGGGCAAGTTCTTTCTTTAAGCTGTACTGAATGCCATCATATAATTCCCCTCAGCACCTTCTTTAATTCCATATATACGGAGATTGTTGTGACGCAATCTTCCTTCCAGGTCCGTGACTTTGGTCTGGAGAGTTTTCTGCTGGTCCAGACAGCAAATTAGCATATCTCTCAGGTCCACAGTTACTGTCTCAAGTTTGCTCACACTTTGTTCTACTTCAGTTAACCTAGTGCCGTGATTAGGGATATCCACAATGACATCTCTTCAATTCAATTCAATTTTATTTATATAGCGCCAAATCGCAGTTGGATTCAGGAGACAGACAGCCTCAGTAGATCCTATAATAATAGATACAGAGAAAAACCCAACAATCATATGATCCCCTATGAGCAAGCACTTTGGCGACAGTGGGAAGGAAAAACTCCCTTTTAACAGGAAGAAACATCCGGCAGAACCACAATCAGGGAGGGGAGGGGCCATCTGCTGAGACCGGTTGGGGTGAGAGAAGGAAACCAGGATAAAGACATGCTGTGGAAGAGAGACAGAGATTAATAACAGATATGATTCAGTGCAGAGAGGTCTATTGACACAAAGCGAGTGAGAAAGGTGACTGGAAAGGAAAAACTCAATGCATCATGGGAATCCCCCGGCAGCCTACGTCTATTGCAGCATAACTAAGGGAGGATTCAGGGTCACCTGGTCCAGCCCTAACTATATGCTTTACCAAAGAGGAAAGTTTTAAGCCTAATCTTAAAAGTAGAGATAGTGTCTGTCTCCCGAATCCAAACTGGAAGCTGGTTCCACAGAAGAGGGGCCTGAAAACTGAAGGCTCTCCCTCCCATTCTACTTTTAAATACTCTAGGAACAACAAGTAAGCCTGCAGAGCGAGAGCGAAGTACTCTAATAGGGTGATATGGTACTACAAGGTCATTAAGATAAGATGGGGCCTGATTATTTAAGACCTTGTATGTGAGGAGCAGGATTTTGAATTCAATTCTGGATTTAACAGGAAGCCAATGAAGGAAAACCAATACAGGAGAAATATGCTTTCTCTTTCTAGTCCCTGTCAGTACTCTTGCTGCAGCATTTTGGATTAGCTGAAGGCTTTTTAGTGAGTTTTTGGGACATCCTGATAATAATGAATTACAGTAGTCCAGCCTGGAAGTAATAAATCCATGAACTAGTTTTTCAGCATCACTCTGAGACAGGATATTTCTAATTTTAGAGATGTTGTGCAAATGGAAGAAAGCAGTCTTACATATTTGTTTAATATGTGCATTGAAGGACATGTCTTGGTCAAAAATGACTTCAAGGTTGCTCACAATGTTACTGGAGGCCGAGGTAATGCCATCCAGAGTAAGAATCTGGTTAGATACCATATTTCAGGAATCAGAAAATATTTCAAGATTTTCAGGGCCGAGTACAATAACTTCCGTTTTATCTGAATTAAGAAGCAGAAAGTTAGCGGCCATCCAGGTCTTTATGTCTTTAAGACATTCCTGCAGTTTAACTAATTGGTGTCTGTTATCTGGCTTCATGGAGAGATAGAGCTGCGTGTCATCTGCATAGCAGTGAAAATGTATGCTATGTCTTCTAATGATGCTGCCTAAGGGAAGCATGTATACTGTAAGCAGAATTGGTCCTAGCACTGAACCCTGTGGAACACCAGGATTGACCTTAGTGTGTGAAGAGGACTCTCCATTTACATGCACAAATTGGAGTCTATTAGATAGATATGATTCAAACCACTGCAGTGCAGCACCTGTATAATTAAATTAATTTGTGGCCACATTCAAAAGGACTTCTCCCTGTGACTTTGTCTTTAATAGCGTTTAATGAGTGGTCTTCACAAAAACTGCTTCTTCACTTAGTAGTTGACAACAGAATTTAATCTAGAGGTTTAAGATTACCATTAAGATTACCATTTCGTAATCTTAAACTAGCCAGCTGCATAAATTTGGGCACCCTAACAGAAAATTTACATCAATATTTAATAGAGCCACCTTTTGCAGAAATAACAGCCTCTAATTGCTTCCTATCGCTTCCAATGACAGTCTGGATTCTGGTTGAAGGTATTTTGGACCATCTCCAAAACATCTCCAGTTTAGCCAGTTTTCGTGGTTTTTGAGCATGAGCAGCCCACTTTAAGTCACACCATAGAATTTCAATAATATTCAGGTCTGGGGACTGACATGGCCATACTAGAACATTGTACTTCTTTCTCTGCATGAATGCCTTACTAGATTTTGAGCACTTTTTAGGATTGTTGTCTTGTTGAAATATCAGGCCCGGCACAACTTCAACTTTGTCACTGATTCTTGAACATTGTTCTCAAGAATCTGCTCATACTGACTGGAATCATGTGATGTTTGTGTAATGTATGTATGGTTGGGAGAGTAAGATGGCGCTGGCAAGGCTGGCAGCCTTAACCCGCTCGAGGCAGGCGTTGCCGATTTGCAACAGTTAAAAACTAACAACCTGATTCCCCCACATACATATTTTATGAGTTGTTGTTTTTTTTTACTCAGAAGTATCACTGCAGGACTTGGTTGTGCATTAGCAACAAAAACTTAATTTGATCCTGAGAGGGTTACCCAATTTCCCTTGGGATGGATAAAGTATTATCAATCAATCAATCAACACCCGGTTACGCCAATCGGAGGTCACTAAAATCAATATTGAATAGGTGTGTAATTTTGCCAAAACAATGTCGGACTCCGTAGTTTTCTCTGGTCCCCTCCCCCATCAGACCAGAGCTGTATCCCAATTCAGGGTCTGCAGCCTTAATGATCCTCAAGGGCCGCGTACTCAAAGACCGCTAAGGCTGGAAGTGCGAGGCTTGTAGGCTTGTGAAATGGGACGTCTAGCCTCCGTCGCGCTGCCCAGGTTGCCTAGCAACCATTATACTAACATCTGGAAACGTTTCATACAGCTTTGTTTGACAGAAATGAAGGAGAACATATTTTGTTCATTTGTTTCTACATGAGCTCTGTGTGATTTAATAAGTATCTGAGGCTGAGACCACAGGACTGTAAAACATGATTTTTGAGCTTCATTTCTGTACTGAACAGTCATTTTAAGATTAGCTGGTAAATAACAATTAGCTAATGTTGTTCATGAGACTAAAGTCATCTCACTTTGGTAATGTAAATATAATATGGCCGATATTATAGTTATTATATTAATCATTATTAGTCATTACAGCAGTGAGTTTGAACTCCGTGTCAAATACTGAGCTTCAGTAAAGATTCAAGTTGCAGTTATTTATATTTCCTATCACCTTAAATCTTTACTTAAAGACAAGTATCTTTGACAGTGTATATATAGATGTATTATATATAAGAGACAAATATTGTTCATTTAATGTGTTGGCATTATTACATTTGGCTCAATGCTTACATATATGTGTAAAAAGCAAATGTACAAGCTGTGATAACTGTGTCTGATAGAATGAAGAGTAGACTGATATATTAAATATTCCTTTATTGGGTGAGAAAATCAGACTATGTCATAACTGCTTTAAGTCATACAGAATAGATATCAGAGCCTTAAACAGGCTGACTTCTGCTAAATGGGTCAAACTGGGCAGAAAGTATACAAACACATAACATCCTTATAGAAAAAAAAAAACATAACCCTACAACATGTGCCATCAATTTGATTGATGGCCCTAGCCTTGACCTTTTGACCTTACCGGAAGTACTCCAGAAGTGTCTAATCGATTCCATATGTGTGACTAATCGCATCCGGTGGGAAAAAAGGAGGGGTGGTTCCTGGGGGGAGGAAAAGTTCAGGGGGGTGACGCAGCAGATTTCTGATTATTTTTCTTTCTTATGTTAATCTTATTACAGCCACAATAAAATAAAAACCTTTAAGATTATCTGACTAGTAACGGATTGCATTTATATTTATAGAGCCAGGTGGCGCTACACCAGCGCTTGTAATGAAAAGAAGGACTTTCTATTGCTTGTAGAGAGCCATTTCTTTTTACAATAGCGGATGTATTTTACTTTCTTATATTAACCTACAGGCCGCCCACTCGTCTCCTCGTATATGTAAAAAAATATCCCTTAGTGAAAAAAGCGCAGCTCACATATTCCGAACTCTATCCCAAATAATTTATTAAAACACCTCGATGAGGTATTTTGGTTTGGTGCAGCCACTCCTTATCAGACCAAAAGTAAAGAGTTTTCCTTCATCTTTTGAGCTACTTTTACAACAGGTTTTCTCATTAACAGGAAATAGAATCCTTAAAAGAAAACGGTCTTATTTTGCACACACCGCGGGCCAAGAAGGCGTCAACAACCGATCGATATTAGTATTTCTTAATGCTTGTAACCTAGCAAAGAATTTCATGCAGGCCTCAACTCCTAGTACGTGTAAAATAACCCTTAGTGGGGGAAAAAGCACCGCGCACATATTCAGAACTCAGAACTAAATTCATAACTAAATAATTGTATTAAAACACCCCAATGAGGTATTTTGGTTTTGTGCAGCCACTCAAACCAAAGTAAAGAGTTTTTCTTCATTTTTATAGCTACTTTTACAACGGGTTTTCCCATTGACAGAAAATAGACAGAAACCCTAAAAGAAAATGGCTTTGTTTTACGCACATCAAGAAGGAGTCAGATGACCGTCGGTTCATCCCGGTCAATGCTTCCTCCGTCGGGTACCATAAACATATGAGAAAAAAACCCCAGAGAATTTATTATTTTGTAGTGTGAGAGAGAGAGAGAGAGCGAATTGATCAGACTTTTCTACAAAACGTTATACCACTCTGGGTCAAGAGGGGCGATATAGCACGGACCGGTCAGATGACTACGCCGGATGGAAGCATAACCGGAAGCGTCCCAGGGACTTTCCCTTTGACATTCATCCTGCTCCATGATCAGCCGTTAAATGTTTCCTCAATGTTGCTGTAATGTAACAACAAAGTTAGTTTTTTTTAAGATCAGACAGGGGTACAGTCCCAAAACATTCCTTACACGTTCCTGCAGTCACCGAATTAGCATCTGTGAGACAAATAAGCTTCAGGGACTGACTTGTTTTTAGAACCGACCTTTGACACTTGGATGTTGGCTTAATTTTTACCCAAAGAGTATCACGGTTCTGGGTCAGTTTGACACAGTATTTTGAGTTTTCATGTCTTGGTTTGATTTTGTATTTTTGGTTATCTTCTTGGTCTAGATTAGGGGTGGGCAATCTCAGTCCACGAGGGCCGGTGTCCCTGCAGAAAACCTCGGGACTTGCACCAGAAAATAAAAAAAAAACCCAGTAATTCTAGGAGGTGTTGGGTTTAGGGAAATTACGCAAATTTGCGCAGGTTTAGTAAATCTAGTGTTAATCAAGAAACTGCTGCTGTGCTACATCCATAAATACTGAATAAATTAAGAGCTAAAGCTAAAAGGACAGTTTATTTGTACCATCTTCATGTGAACACATTCAAGAACATCACAGATGAAAGAAACATTAAAAACTTCCACACTACATAAAGCAAGAAAAATAGTTTTTTTTTCAGGTAGTTTCAGAAAAAACAGAAACATCAAACACCTCCAAGACTCTCTTTGAAAGAACTAAAAACCTTTATTCTCATGGTCCAATCATGAGTGAACTCCCCGATGAAGCCTTGTGTGCTAAAACATGTCAGAGTTTTAAAGGTTAAACATGAGTTTCCAAAACGTTTTGCTGGAGAACAATGAACTATTTGACTTTCAATTATTTACAGACGAGCAAAACCAGGACAGAGAAAAAAGGACAAAACTGACTCAGTAAAACGACAGAAAATAAGATCCCATGTAAATCTGTATTATGTCGAAGTTCAGCCCAGCAACCAGTTCAGTTCAACACAAGTTTAAATGATTCAATCTGAACTCTGTGGAGCCTGATCTCAAGCTTTTTGAGTCTGACACTGAAACCAGACGATCTTTCTGTCTCTTCAGATTCACTGTGATCCAGTGATGGGAGTGATTTCAGCCCTGAGTGATCACGCTGATGTTTGCACAGAGCAGACAATGAGGTGAATGTTTGGGCACATTGGTAACAGTGAAACAGTTTATTAGTAACGTGGGATCGTTTGTGTTCGGAGTATGATCTGAGATTCCTGAAGCTCTTGCCACACTGGTCACAGCTGTAGTTTCCTTCCATGTGTGCACGTTCATGAATGTTACAACTACTTGATTGTGAGAAGTTTTTGTCACAGTGTCTGCACTTGTATGGTTTCTCTCTTGTGTGGACTCGTTTGTGTGATTTAAGCTGACTTGCAGTGGTGAAGGATGACCCACACTGATCACAGAGGTGCTGTTTAACCCCACTGTGAATCAGTTCATGTTGTTTTAAGTCACTTGAAGTGGTGAAGCTTCTCCCACATTCTTTGCAGTATTTCAGTTTGTCTCCAGTGTGTCTACGTTGATGTATTTTTAGGGCGGCTTGCCAACTGAAAGTTTTTCCACAGAGGTCACAACGAAAGTCTTTCCCACCACCACAGTGATGACAGAGTTGAGAACTGGATCCATCTGTGTTGCTCTGCTTCTAAACAAAGACACAAAGACAGTGTAAGTCAGTCCTTCAACACTTTTACCCTGAACGTCGCCTGAAATAAAGAGCATCTCTGCAGACGTCCAATTACATTTTACTGTTTCAGTTAACACACTCAGTTTACTGGGCTGCAATAACTACAATACTACCACCATAATACTACAGTAATACTAAAATCATAACTGACATGAAAATCTGAATAATCACTCAGAGCTACGTTCACACTGCAGGCGAAAGCGCATCAAATCCAATTTTTTTGACCCTATGCGACCCATATCTGATCATTGTATGACAGTGTGAACGAAATCCGATATTTTCAAATCCAATCTGGGTCACTTTCGTATGTGGGACAGAATCCGATACATGTCCGATGTTTTAGAAAGCGACTGCTGTTTGAACGGTCATGCTGCATTAAATCCGTCTTTTACGTCACTGATACAAGACAGACAGCAATTATCAGCGCCGGAGAAGCGCCCGAGACGACATTGTGAACGCTTCCTGGCCATCCAGTGTAGATGTCAGTGAAACTGTTGGGAAGACAACGTTGGAGAAACGTGAACATTTTATTTGTACTGTATAATCTGCACATTCTGACAGAAATCTGCAACTATCCTTTGAAGCACCGCTCCTCTAAAAAATGATAAATACACTAATAACTTAAAGCAAAAATTGGGAAACGTAAAGTCCGAAGTCTTTATATTAAGGGCCATCAGTCAAACAATATTGTTTGGTCTGGGTCTAAACAGAGCGTGTTGTGTGTGACACCTTCTTTTGCGCATGCGGGACGCTTTGAGCGTTCACACTAGAGCGCGTTTGCTGTCACATTTTATTTGTAGTGTGAACAAGCAGAAAAAAAAATCGGATTTGATCAAAAAATCGGAATTGAGCATTAAGACCTGCAGTGTGAACGTAGCCAAAGAGCTGCTTTTCCATGCAGTAGAATTGCTAACATGCTAACACAGTTTAATGAGCAGAGTTGTTCCAAACAGTCAGGCTAAAATGACAAGATAAAAATATAAACACATACCTCACAGTAACTGCACTTGTAGAGTCTCTTTCTGGTGTGGATCTGTTGGTGTTTTCTCAGGTCATATGGAGATTTAAAAGTCTTCTCACACAGGTCACATTTATAAGGTCTCTCCTCAGTGTGGGTAAACATGTGTAGTTTTAGCCGTTTGTCTGTAACAAAGTATTTGCCACACTGTTCACAGCAGTACACATCATGTCTGGTGTGAATGCGCAGGTGTGTATTTCGGGTTCCTCTCCGGCTGAAAGTTTGTCCACAGATGTCACAGCTGTATGCCTTAATTCCAGAATGGGTAACAAGATGATTCTGTAAGTAGCTACTGCGAGTAAAAGCTCTGCCACACTGATCACAGCTGTACGCTTTAACTCCACTGTGGATGAGTTGGTGTGTTTTTAGGGAACCCTTCAAGGAAAAAGACTTTCCACACAAGTCACAGCTGAACGGTCTCTCTCCAGTGTGGATGACCTGATGATGTTTTAGTGAATCCTTCCTAGTAAAATCCTTCCCACACTCGTCACAGCTGTATGCCTTAATTCCAGAGTGGGTAACTAGATGATTCTGTAAGTTGCTACTGTGAGTAAAAGCTCTGCCACACTGATCACAGCTGTACGCTTTAACTCCACTGTGGATGAGTTGGTGTGTTTTTAGGTTACCCTTCAAGGAAAAAGACTTTCCACACAAGTCACAGCTGAACGGTTTCTCTCCAGTGTGGATGACCTGATGAAGTTTTAGTGAATTCTTCCTAGTAAAATCCTTCCCACACTCGTCACAGGTGTGTTTTTTCTCTCTCTTTCTTCTGTGAGGTTTGTCGGCCTCCTGAGAGCGCTGACTTCTCGCTCCATGTTGGTCCTGCAGTGACAGAGATACAAACAGAGGCAGTGAGTGCAATGCAGTCGTGGAACAAACTGAACCTTCAAACTCCCTCCATTTTAAACCTGAAGGTGGAGTGTGGCACCAAACACCTTAAAGGTCTCTTATCCCCACCTGCTGGTAGTTCTAACACATTACATCCAACCTATAAACAAATAAACAAACATAGGATTTCTTATCAGTAAATGATTATATATAAATCTATACAAATTATAGAAATATGTAATAGGAAACAAGAAAATAATATAAATTATAAAATAATATAAGTGTGTGTGTGTACAATCAGGAGGGATGGGCATGATTTTAGTGTTTAAACAGTCATGAATTATTTTTGTTTATTTCTTTATTCAAAAGGAACCTCAATAGCTTCCACAACCGAGGTTGCTCGTCTTCCGTCAAATACAAATCACATAAAATATTACACAATAAAGTGGATTTAAGATACCCACATAATTTGGCTCTTACATACACAGTTTCACAATTGTTAAAATATAAGCAATCAATAATAATAATATCAATAACATTGAGGCACATTACACAAATTTCAAAAACAAATCCTCTCTTACAATATTACAACAACTAAAAGCTCTGTAAATCGGCTTTTAAGTGTTCATTGAAGTTTTAAATAGTTTGAATAATTCTCTAATTTTATAAGGCAATTTATTCCACTTAAAAGTTGCTCTAAATATAACAGTTTTACAAAAAGTTACTTTTAACTTGAGGATTAACTAAATTGCAGTTTGTTGAAAATTGTGTAATTTCATTATGTATTTCATCTGGATACTGCAGCTGAGCAGAAATAAATGTGGTGTGTTTAACAGAATTGCTTTCTTTATAACTACAAGTAAGCCATAGAATATTTTAGCCTGCACAGGAAGCCAAGAAAGTTTATTATGCATTTTATCGATATTAGTATAGTATGAACATCTTAACACTAATCTGGACGCTTATTCTGAACTAACTGAAGTCTGTTAAGATCTGTCTTATTAGCAGTGTTGGGACTAACGCGTTATTAAGTAACGCGTTACAGTAACTACGTTATTATTGTAGTAACGAGCACGGTAACTAGTTATTATGCCAAAATCAGGAACGCGTTAGTCGTTACTGGGATTTAGATAGGGTCGTTACTCGTTACTTCGTGTGGTGGCTATCGCGGAGCTTCCACAGATTCAATAACATTAGCAAGTGGTGGAGGCAGCAGGTGGAAGAGAAGGAAAAGAGACCCGAGGCGGCCGCCGGTCCAAGTGTGAACTGAACTTCAGGTAAGAAGTTATGACCTGCAGTCTATCTCGGTCAGATATAAACCAAGTTTAGGTGGAGTTTATTTTCGTTATTCTGACTTTTTCCGTACTGCGTACTAGCTAGCATGACGGAGTTTCTATACAGCTGGGTGGGTGCTATGATGTTAACGATGTTGAACTTTATTTTGTTCATAAGTTATTAGAGTTGCCAACCGTCCTGTCTGGTATTCAGAGAAAATATTACGCGTTTCTTATTGAGGTGAAAAGGAACAGTTTGTCCCGTAATTCAGCTACAATGAAAAAGACACAAAGCTGGAGTTATTCTGTGTCTTTGCTGCACAGCTGCCTCTTCTTCTTTCATTCTCCCCCCTCCCTCTCCCGTTTCTACTTCAATCATGAAAACTGATCAATGATCAGCTGATCGGCTCTCTTGTTTGTTTATCGCCCACTTTGCGCCAGAAAGAGGAAACCAGCCGATGTCGCGCTAAACAACAGCAGCACGTTTAAGCTTGATCAGCTGTTGTTAGAATTTATTTAATATTAATTTCTAGTATCAGCTGATGTTTGCTGGAGCCACAGCTGCAAAAAAGCTGCTGGTCATGATGTCGGTTTGTTTATCTGGTGAGAGGGAAACATGAAACCAGGAGATGTCCTTACTGAATCATCAGAGCTGAACAGGTGATGGAGAAACAGGTTTACCTTATAGGTGACATAAATGAGTTGAAGGGAAGTTATGAACTGTTTCTGAGAGACAGATAACCCCAGGATCCTTTTTAGGTAGCTGACAGCTGGTAACTGTGCAGGGGCGGGTCTAGCAAAGTTTTCCAGGGGGGCCAGGTGGGGCATTAACAGGGAGAGGTGGGCACAAAGAAATACTTTTCTTTCTTATTCTCATTTAAAATGTCTAGCTTTTAAAAAATAATTATCTGAATCTTACAACAAACGATTGATGCATATATACCATCAAAACAGTGAACATCACTGTCACAACAGCATTTGTTTTCATTCAAAGGCTTTATGATTTTTCCTATAATGGTGGGCCGGTCTCTAGTCAAAATGCCCGGGCCGATTTTTTGTCCCCGTCCAGCCCTGTATGCAGCTCATCTGCAGTCTGGTGTTACCTACATCTTCCTATTTAGAAGGCAGAATTTCTGAGTTCTGAGTACAATCAAAGCACCTCGATTGCAGTTTTTTGTGTTGGATGTAAAAGGCGCACATGATGCTGTGACGTAGGCTAGAATCATGGCAGCAGTCAATGACGGTCCAGGCGTGGGATTTCTCTCGTGGAAATATGTAATATCTTTTCCTTTCTATTGGTAGGTGGCACAGTGCACTGTGGCAAGTAAGCAAGCTAGAAGACTGGCAAAGTTATGGAAGCAACACATTAACAAGACAATTCTGAGTAAAACCAAAGTTACTTTCCCTAGTAACTAGTTACTTTGAAAGTAACGAGTAACTTGAAGTAACTGAGTTACTTTTGATAGAAGTAACTAGTAATGTAACTAAGTTACTATTTTAAAGTAACTTACCCAACACTGCTTATTAGCTGCTGACCAAATGATTGAACAATACTCCAGATGAGACATTACTAGTGCATTAATGACATCTTTCATAATTGAAGAAGTGATACAGAAAGAGCATTTCATAGCCATAGCTATGCCTTGTCCCATTTTCTTAAAAACAGAGTCGATGTGCTGAGACCATGAAAGGTGGTGATTTATGGTAACGCCGAGTACTTTAATCTGGGTGACGTGTTCTAACACTGGATATGGAAAAATTCAGTTGTGGGCTGTTGACTAATCTGCTTCTAATTAACATAGATTTGGATTTAGATACATTTAAAATCATGTTATTTTTACTTATCCAGTCAAACACATTCAGCAAATTTTGTTGTGACACGCTGATCAATTCAGAGTTGTCACGGGCTGAATAAAACATGGTGGAATCATTGGCATACCCAAGATTAACCCAAGATATATTGCTGATCATTTGTGAAAACTGAATAGAGAAGTGAGGCAGCTGCCTTGGGGTAAACCACAGTTCATATCGCAGCCCTCGGAGAAATAACCAGTATAATAAACCCTTTGCTATCTTCTGTCCAAATAATTTTTTATCCAGCACAGAGCAGCTGGTGAAAATCAATAACATTTTAGCTTATCAATCAAAAGATCAAAATTTATTGAATCAAATGGAGCACTAAAGTCCAAGAATACCACTTTCCCATCATCTAGATGTTTATACCATACCATATATTATCTGTCATATGAATTAGAGCTGAGCTGGTAAAATGACCAGCTTGGTCCAGTGAAGAAAAATGTCTGATTGTAACCTAAGGGTTTTTTTACATTGGGAAAAAGGCACCAAACATCAAACACATTTAAGCCTAAACAGTAACACATGAAAGTAGAGCAGGGCGATATAAACAAAAATATTTATCACGATATACATTTGAAAATTTGTGATAACGATATAACTGACGATATAATTGAGGCGAGACAAAATAATTTACAACTCCACCACTTTATTAGTGCAAAAAAAAAAATCAATGTATTTTCACTTAAACAAGTAGCTGTTTTTATGTGCATTAAAGTTATATAAAAATTTAACAGTGCAAATGCAAATTGCTTGCTGACAGTTTAACCAAAAGGCATTTCCAGTGGAAATTGGCTGACATTTGCTCCGAGGAATTTGCATTTGCACTGTTAATATTTTTATATAACTTTAATACACATAAAAAACAGCTGCTTGTTTAAGTGAAAATACATTGTTTTGGGGTTTTTTTGCACTAATAAAGTTGTGGAGTTGTAAAGTATTTTGTCTAGTGTCAATTATATCGTCAGCTATATCGTTATCGCAAATTTTCAAATGTATATTGTGATAAATATTTTTGGTCATATCACCCTGCTCTGTCTGTCACCTTCTGTGTTGAGCTCATTGTTTTCTCTGTAGTGGCTGAGCTGAGTCCAAGTAGCTGAAAATGTTCCTCTGCTGCTCCGTCAGACTCTTCTCCTCCTGCTGATCAGCTGGGACACAAAACAGATCTTTGTTAGGCTCCACACTGCACTGAAGAGTCAAAGTGTCTCATATGTTCATCTGACAACAAAAAACAACAAATTTTTGATTCCCGAGGTGGGCAAACAGACACAAAAGATTTGAGCACGGATACCAAATTTAGCAGTATGGCAGACCAGTAGCAGGAGAGACTGAGGCCTGTTATTAGAATCAAATGCCCAGTGGGCCGACACAACGATTTGTACCGATAAGACAACAACAGCTGTGTTTTATCCTGGAATACATTTCTTTTACATTTTCTTGAAATGTTTTTCATTGCAGCACTTTTACCTCCAACTAGGAGTGCAACGATAAACAATATTCACAGTTCAGTTCAGTTCGATACGGTTCAATATTTTTTTAGAGACAAAAATTTTCATGCCTTTTTAATTTGTCATTTATTATAATTATAAATATATATTTTAACTCAAAAGTACAGTTTAAATTTAATGTTGCTGAAACAACAAAAAAATAAATAAATCTATCTGATCGAGAAATCACTCATCTTTGGAAAAGAGAGTTTATTACAGAGAAATGGCTCTTTCCAAAATAAAAGCTATACTATACGCTTCTTCTGGGCTATATTCTCAGCAGCATATTAAACATATCAGGTCCCCATAAGGAGAATCATGTGCTAACGGCTGTCTAAATGACTTTGTAAAGTTTGTAGCATGCGTGCTTGTTGTTTTTGTCTGCTTCCACTTGTCTTTGTACGAGGATGATGTCGGAGTAAATGTGCAGTCATATTTGTTGTGTTCCCACTAGTGCTGTCAGCATTAATCTCGTTAAAATGGTACGTTAACGCCATAACGCCGCAAATCTCCCTTAACGAGTTACTGCGGATCGCCCCGTGCGTGGGGCTTTTACTTTTGTCCATGACGCGCTTACCATCAGGGTCATGCTTCACATGAAAATCAAGACAGTTCCAAACACCAGATCTGAATGAAGGTGGGGGAGCTTCAATTTCGGGTAGCATTGAGGTAGTTGCCATGTTGCAACGAGCTTAGCTTCTGTCTCGCTAACTTGCACTGCGCTCAGTGGATCTGCACTCGACAGTGCAGCCTAGGCGTAGTAGTCGAACGCAGATCCACTGAGCGCTCAACACTAGGGATGGGTAATAGTTTAGGTTTTATCCGATACCGGTGCCAAACCGGTACTTTGAAACGGTGCCGGTGCTTAAACGGTGCTCAAACCGGTGCTTAAAGAATGGAGAACACAAAATTGGTCCAAAAACCTCTCATGTTCAGCTGTTTTTTGTAAAAAGATAACAATGTTAGCCTTTTCTGCAGCTATGGGGCATATATGGTATCACTCTTGGCTGGAAGCAGTGCTTAAACAATGGAAAAAAAACACAAACTTTGTCCAAAAACCTCTCATGGTTAACTGATTTCCACTTTTTCTTTGGTCATTTTAGCCTTTTTGGCCAGGGTGAAGGGAGTATTTACCATCAAACAAGAAGACAGCCGCATGCAGCTATGATGATGTTTGCTAGTTCACCTTACATGCATTAATGTAATAACGTGGTTAGCCTACTCAACGTGAATTACACACGAACCACATTAAGCTACTCACGCAGAGAAGAGCGGCTGCTGCTGCCATCATCATCCTCATCATTTCTGCTACACTGGCAGGGCTAGGAGCCAGGACTCTCCTCTTCGGGTTTTTGGGGGATGTTGCAAACCCTGGGTCCGATAACAGGCACCACACCCGCAGTAGATGTGCACGGTGTGAGGTCTCGCAGCAAGCTATCAAATACGGCGCATTTCTCGGCTTTTTAAAAAAAGGCTATGCGTCGCCAGGTGTTTCATCAGATTTGAGGTGTTACCTCCTTTGACAGTATCACAGTATCAGCTTTTGCTGTGAAGTACAGCGAGATTTTTGACCGCTTTGCCTTGGGCATTTTTAATCGTACCTGGACCCGCCTACTATCCTCGGAAACGTAAAATGATTGGCTAGAATCTAAAGTGTATCACAGCTCAGGAAAAAAAAGCAACGAAATGTGCGCTGCTTTTCAGTCTGGTTACTACCGTTTATGTCAGAACCGGTGCCATCATGGCACTGGATACCGGTACCCATCCCTACTCAACACAGACAGCATCGTCCGAAGAAAAGTTGATAAAACAAATAAGAAATTTTGTATTGTTCGATACATATGCGTACCGAACCGAAAGCACTGTATCAAACGGTTCAATATCAATATGAGTATTGTTGCACCCCTAACGCCGACATGCTGTTTGTTTGTTTTTTGTTTGTTTTGTTTTTTTAAAACACACACTTCCTTCACCTCTTCTACATTCCTATGTTTCTCCCAGAGCAGATCTGAGGGGCAGTCCCTCAGTCATACACATATACTTTTAATCTCACCCTTAAGGGGTGGTCCCCAGGAGTTTCACAGCATGGTTTAGAACAATGGTTCTCAAACTGTGGTACACATACCACTAGTGGTACTTAATGTCTCTCTGGTGGTATACAGAAAATCTAAAAAAATTTTTAAAGATAAACAATATGTATTTGTGGAGGTATGCAAAGACGACACAAGTGTTCCTGGGGCTCTTCTGGGAGAGAGGGTGGACCAGAAAACGTCTCCCCAAGCATGAGTCCTCTATAAAGAGCAGCCTTTCCTTATTGCCAGTGGTCGCGGCTACTTCTTCTAAGTGAGTACCCAGATAGGAAGACAACATTGAATTGATGTTGATTTTTCATCCGATCCGTCGTTATGGTCAGGGTTGAAATGCCAACGTTGTAACAACATTAAAATATTGTGGTAAACCGACGGTCTTACTATAGGGACGTTGTAATGATGTTGATTTACCGTTGTTTTTTTGTCATTGATAGTTGATCTATTTGTAGTCGACCAGGTGACAACAACAACATCGAGAAAACGACTATTTATAGTTGACCATCATTCGGCGCTGGCCACCATCAAAAAGTCATCAATCTGTAGTTGAGCGTTAAATTGCATTGCAACTGAGCTGGTATAAAGTACCGGAGAAAGTAGATTTATTGTTCTTTTGTTATCAATGACTTTCGGTCTAGTGCACCAGCTTTAAAAAATCGTGTCGACGTGCAATTTATGTATAGTTGACCGGGAAATTAAAGCAGCGATCACTTGGACTATTCCGCAGCACCCCTATCACATTGGTACATCCCGCCAGGTAACCATTGTCTTGTACAGTAGAGCAGGACATTAGATTTACTCTCAGCGGAATTGACCGGAGAAGGCATCAGTTCTCATGCACTGCACTGGCCTGCACCATGATTAGTATAAGGTAAGAATGAATGAATTTTTTTCTATTCTTTATTTCCACAGTTGCATTTGAATAACAGTAAAAAAAAATAAAAATAAAAACTCGTTAATGTACAGTTTCGGACAAAATGTGGGAGCCTGAAATTGTGTCTACTTTCATCTTACAATCTGGCAACAAATAAATTGCACTGCGAACAAAGTCTATCAACAAAAAAAACATTTTCGTTTCATACTTTGCTGTTATAATCCCTTACAAAGCTAGCTTTAACACGTCGAGGGTTCCTTTGTTCTTGCCATCGCCTCGGCGCTTGACCCAGACTTTCGCTCTGTAGTTGCTTTTTAGCATAGTACTACAAAAAATTTAAATCTGTGATATATGATTGATAAACGTAAAGGTAACTGTATAAATGTGTTCAATGACTTTGTTACTTTTAATGATTCGAGAGCACCCGCTTCGATTCGCACTCAATTCAAACTTTACGTTGCACGCTCACCTAACTTGCGTTTGCACCTTTTGTCCACACGTAAACTGCGTTTTGGTTAACTGAAAACTGAGATTTTTAAAGAAGCCTGCCAGGGTGGATATTTTCGAAAACTCAGTTTCAGCATTTACGTGTGGACGAGGAAAATGGAGAAAACGCAGCATCAAAGGTGTGCGCCTATTTTGACGTCACACCGTGCGCCACGTTTTTGTCCCGGTGCCATGAATTCCTACAATGGCAGACTTACTGTTAATTTTACTATCTTCAGTGTTTAAATGCTTACATATACACACGCAGTTACTGTCCCTTCACACATAGGACTCGGTTCAGCTTCTATGAGCCGTCTTTGTATCTAGTTTTCCCTCTTTATTGACATTGTGCCCTATTTTTCCTCTTTTTTTCAGATCGGATTTGGTAACTACCATCCACTTTAAAAAAATTAACTTTTTCTAAACAGCCCTCACCATTCTGCAGTCTTCCCCCCAGCCCACTGACAGCGAGCATCATAATGCCCTGCCCAGCTTCCGGCACCTTTCGCCACTCTGGCAGAACACACAAAACAACACAGCTTTGCGATCTCCCCAGCATGCAGAGTCTGATGTCGAGGACTTCCCTATAGATGGTATGCTTTTAAAATTGTTTTAATGCTGAATTACAATGTCATTGTGCTCTTATCTTCAAAACACAAATTTATACTCCTGAATGTCATCTTGTTGTGATTTTTTTCTGTAGATTCCAGAGACTCTGTGAGGCCACTATTACAAGGCAAGTTCGAAAATCTTGGAATTTCAGATTTTACATGGTATAAATGGTAAATGGTAAATGGCCTGTATTCGTACAGCGCTTTAACTAGTCCCTAAGGACTCCAAAGCGCTTTACACATTCAGTCATCCACCCATTCACACACAATTCACACACTGGTGATGGCAGCTACATATATAAATATCAAATATATGTGACAGGCAAAAACTAGCAAACACTTTTAGCAGTTAGAACAACTTGAATGCAGAATGTTACACCATCACTTATGGATATATTAGTTTTTCGCCTCTCACTGCTTAAGCCATTAATCTTTCTAGAATTGTTCTCTGAAACAGATGCGACCTCACAAAAGATGTTAACTATGCTGTCAGACCGGACCAGAGCAGTTAACGAACTCCGTGAGGAGGTCAGAGCCATCCGCCATCCCTGCTGCAATGAATCGGTAGATGCTGGGGTACTGCCTCTGGATTTGCCCTTGCACAACATTGAGGAGCTAAACAATGCAGAGGCAGCTCTTCAATCACAAGAGGCAAATAAGGCAATGGTAAGTATATTAAGGTTATGTACACTTTGTAACTATAAAGTGTAATAGCTGTCAGATGTGATTTAAATACATAACGACGGCATGTTGATTATACACACAAGCACTTGCATACAAAATATAAAATGTGTCTATAGGTGAGACGCTTTGCCTTGATTGGAGGGACCACACTGGAGGTGCAAGTCCGCCGTATAATGGCTTATGCCATTACAAAAGAGCCTCGGTACTCAACTGGGCAGGGAAAAAACCAAGGACCAGACAAAGCAAAAAAGGGCATTTAAAGATACAGCGCTGTGCAGATGCATGTTTGGTAAGTTTTACAATAAAGGGATCAATTGATCTGCTGGGTGTGTTTCACATTTCCTATGTCCAGTTTTTGCTATATTACTTTGTCTTTCTTAATAACAAGACTTTCATGTCCAGTTAATCTGGAGATGGAGTCTTTGGTCTTCAGCTTGTTTAGTCTTCGCGTTGTAGTTTGTACAGCCCGAAGACCCCATGTTTATTTTGTTTTAAAGGATATACGACACACCATGCTAAGACTTATCACTTTTTCCGCTCATAGCTCTTTGGGAATCAAATGCAGCAGTTTGCAGATTTACGCCTGGTAACTTTCATGTTTATCAGCCTAGGAGTTTACATACTTTCTCCCCGCTGAAGACAGTTAACAAGAGCTTATTCATGTGCTCTAATTCACTTTTTTGTTTGTGTGTGTGTGTGTATTTTTGTCCTAGATGGCCTGACGCAGCAGTTAGGGGCAAACTCTATGTCCGAGTTTGTCTTTGCACAAGCAGTCCAGAAATGGCTCCGATACGCCCCAGATTGTATGGGTGGCGCAGGACGCACATCATCCATCCCCATCCTGGAGTAAAAATTACAAACTTATGTGAAACTACTGAAGCTACTGAAAACAAGAAAAAAGCCGGTCCTGCTATGGGCTGAACCATTTGTTACTGATGGAGGGGGGGGACACTATGCAATATATTCAGTTTTAACATTTATATTCACTGCTGACTGTAACTACGCTCAAACTGTTAATGCTATCTTATTTTAATAAACAACACTTTGATATGCAAAACTGGGGTGGCACTTGGGGTGGCAAGGGATCATTTTAGGGTGGCACTTGCCACCCCATGCCACCCTTCTAGATCCACCCCTGACCTTAGTTCATAGATTCACTTTGTCTGAGGTTTATTTCTGGGATTTCGCACAACCCAGTGTTCAGATCGTGAATACATAATGGGCTTGGATTTACAACATTATGAATGAAATGTGCTCTATTTGGAAGCAGCATGTCCCCCTCCCCTTTCCAGGGTTGTGTGTGAGACTTTAAATCATCAAACTGTACATTATAAACTTTTAATTGTTATTGATCCCTTTACCACTAGTCCTAAAGTGTATATTTATTTTCTTATTCTTCTTATATTTATTGTTTGTTTACTTGCACTGCTGTAACTGGAGCCTCGTCGTCTCGTCTCTCTATATACTGGACTGTATGTAGCGGAGATGACAATAAAGTTTACTTTGACTTCAGCAGCAAGCAGGCGCACCAGGGCTCTCGCGCTCACTTTTCGCGTATAGAATTTCTAAAAAACATCCGTGCAAATTATAAGTCTGTATCATAATATCTGTTTGTTGTTTTGTTTTTATTTTGTTTTATTTTGAGAGTTGATTATTAGATGCCGCTCCAGCCAGCCAGAGACTCCCCCGCCGCCCCGCCCTCTCCTCCCTGCGCAGCAAGCAGCAGGCGCACCTCACAAACGGAGGGCGCTCTTACTCCCAGCAAATGGGAGAAAACCGATCGGTGCCTACGACATTCCCAATATGCGCTGGCATGATGTCGGGGCAGCATGAATACGAGCAATTTTTTTATTTTATTTTATTTTTTCTTGCCAATGCCCATGATGCCCTCCACCCCACCACGATGCCGTTCCGGGCAACCGCCCGTGTCACCCGTATAAAAAACCGCTACTGCCTATACTACTGTGCTGTGATGTCGGTCGTAAGAGTGAAACTCATTGTGAAACGTTTGAGAACCCCTGCTACAGAACAATGGAGATTTCCGTTATATGGTAACACCTGCAACTCACGTGACGCCCAGAATTGTACAATACTGATGCTTGAGAGCGCGCGTGTGATGCAAGTATGTGTAGAGTGTTGAGCGCGTGATCAGTGGTGAGAAAAACAACTAACGAAACCTGACCTTTCTATACTCGTGTCTCACTTACACTTCTAAACTATTGAAACAGGAAGCTGTGTTTTCCTGTTTTGCTACACTCTGGAGAGCCTCGCCTTTAACGGTCTTCTCTCACAGAGAGCAACAGAAAACTTCATTCAGAAAACTTCGAAAAACTCAAGATTGACTGAACTCAGTTCAAAGTTGCCTTGGCACTTACCTTTAGATGTGAGAGGTAGTGATGGTCCGCTTGAAGTTGACGCTCCGGTGCGTGTGTCAAAAAGATCAATGCGCTGCTTCAGAAGCACTGTGTCGAGGCTTGATTCGTTTGGCCAGAGTCACATGATTAGTGACGTCTGAAGCTTAATTTAGAACGTACTTTTTTTTTACTGAACTTTATTGAACACACAATAAGTATACAACATACAAACAGATGCAGTTTACAAAAGAACAGAACATGAACATACAAAATCAGGGGTAAAAAAATTATTATATGAGTAGGCGAAAAAATCAACATATAAATATTGTTCTGAGAGCCTTTTTGTTGGTTGAGTCTGATATTGATTGTGTGTACAATTCCATATCCTTATAAAAAGGCAGAAATATGGTGTTTTATTAATAAACTTACATTTATGGATAAAACATTTAGCTAAAAGTATTAACAAATTTATTATAAAAAAACATTTATTATTCTTCCTGGAGAACTTAAAGAAACAGAATAAAACATTTTCCCATCATTAAGAAAACTCCCTTAAAATATGGTGTTACGGATTCAAATATTGGGGATGGATACAAGAGGAAAAACCAAAATAACAACACTGGTCCGGCCAGGTTGAGTCAAACGATGATTTAATGAACACACGCGTGGGAGATGGACATCATACAGCAGACAGCATCAGATCTCAAAATGGTGGAGCCTTGATCAAACTCTTATAGCCTCTAGTGGCCCCCACCTAATCATAAAAGCCTAAACATTCACATTCTTTCTCACACAGCGCCTAAGCTACGACCTTGGCTCCCTGTTTATCTGCTCCTGCTGAGATGGGGCAGTATGCTCTGTTCTCTTCTAACCAGACAAATAAGGCGATGACTTTCTGCAAACAGTATTTCTTATAACTCAGCAGTATAATGCATCATAAAACAATATCATTCATTCACAATAAATCAACAGTCTAATGTAATGCAAATCAGTTTACCAAATGTAATAGTTATCACCTTCTTCTAATTCAGGAGCATAATGCAAACTAAAATTACATAATAATTCACAATCTTTAATAAGGGGTCTAACATGGCATAAAATAATATTATAATCCGACAATGGACAATAACAAAACTGCTAAATTCCTTCCAGAATCTCTGTGTAGAGGAACAGTACCAAAAAAGATGTGCCACAGTTTCTGGATGATCCCCACAGAAAGTTCAATTAGTATTTATGTCTCTTTTAAATGTTACCATATAGTGACTGGCAGGGTAACATTTATGAAGAATTTTATATGAGATTTCCTTCACCTTGTTTACAATTAGATATTTATGGGATCATCCAGACTGTCTTCCAGGTGATATCTGGAACATGTCGGTTCCAGTAAGATATTATATATATGGGAGAGACATGATATCTTCTTGGAATAAACTACGTATTCTGTTATTGCTGTTACCAAGTTCCTGTGAAAAGCAGATTACTCCCACTGCTGACTCAGCTGGATCAGGGAGAGTGACTGAGGTAGATATTGAACTGTCAGTGTTTTTATATAACATTAAAGTACCTGAGGGTATGGCACCAAGCACCTTTGAGAATTCCCAAACACTGATGGGAAAATTATATAGTGTAAGGAATTCATTGTAAGTAAGTAGTGCTCCCTCTTTATTAACCAGCTGAGCCAAGGTCAAGGTCAAGGTAACTTTATTTATACCCATAGGCAAGGTAAATTTGCTTTACAGAAAAAATGACAGCATTTCGCATCCCTTTAAAAACACACATACCTAGTAAAGATATAAACCTCACTGTGGCACATATATAGTAATTTTAATATTTCGAATCAAAAACAGTTCTTATTTAATTCAGTGACAGCAACGGGGACAAAGCTATTTTTATAACGCTTTGTCCTGCATCTCGGAAATAGAAACCTCCATCCTGAGGGAAGAAGCTGGAGGATGGGAACCATTTTTAAGGATTGATAAAGCCATCCTCTGTACCTGCTTAGAGCACAGGGAGGCTAAACAAGACTGTGGCTCACCTATCAGACGACTGGACCATCTCACTATCTGATTTAGAGAGTTTTTCTCTGTGACAGAGGTCTGACCAAACCATGCCACCAAACAAAAGGATAAAACAGACTCAATAAACGAATGATAAAACAAAGTTAAAAATTTTTGGTCAATGTGGAAATGAACAAGTTTCCTAAGACAATAAAGGTGCTGGTGACCCTTTTTACAAACTGATTTGCAATTTTGATCAAAGTTCAGTTTTTCATTGATTATGGTCCCAAGATATTTATATGATTGTACTTGCTCTATTTTCTGACCTTTAATTAAAGTGACTGCGTGCCCATTTTGTTGTTTCCTAAAATCAATCACCATATCTTTTGTTTTAGATATGTTCAGCTGGAGATAAGACTCCTCACACCACTGAACAAAGTCATCAATGACTGGACCGTGGTTAGTTTCACCCTCTTTCAGTAAGCTGACAATAACAGAGTCATCTGCATATTTAATGATGGCCCTGTTTTCATATCTGCTCTGACACATGTTTGTATAGAGAATGAATAATAAGGGAGATAAGACGCACCCTTGAGGAGAACCTGTGGAGGAGAACACTGGGTCAGAATCCCATTTATTCTCACTCTTTGTGACCTGTTAGTTAAAAAATCTAAAATCCAGCCCACCAGGTTTTTCCTGATTTCAAACTGTTATAAAAGTCTTTTAATTAAAATATGGGGCTGTATTGTATTAAAAGCCGAAGAAAAACCAATAAAAAGAAGTCTTGCAAAAGTCCCTTTACTCTCTACATGTTTAAGAATCAGATTTAACAAAGTCAAAAGTGCGTCCTCCACTCCTCTATTGGCCTGAAGTCATTTAGAATTTTTGGACGACTAGATTTAGGGACAGGAACCACAACTGCTTCTTTCCAAAGAGAGGGCACATGTTGTGTTTGCAAGGATTGATTAAAAATAACCTGAAATATAGGACTGAGTTCGTCAGCACAAGATTTAATTAGGCGGCCACTAATATTATCAGGACCCTGGTTCTTGTTCACATTGACTGTATGAAAGGCCTTTTTGACGTCACTGAGTTCAATGATAAAGTGCTGAGTATCTCTCAGTTTCTGTTTCAGTTCCAAAATATCCTCGCTAAAATCAGAAGAACTAAAACGAGCATAAAACATACTTAAAGCATTTGCAAAATCTCTGTCTGAATTAAAACCATCTAAAATGATCTGACTGCTGCTCTGGGGATTTTGAAACCCTGCTATGGTTTTCATACAAGTCCAGGCAGACCCAAAAATTTTTGCAGCAAATTTGCTTTCAAGAAGGTTTTTGTAGCTCTGTTTTGCCTTCAAGATCTCGATTTTCAGTTCCTTGGTGGCTGTCTGAAAATCAGTAACAACTCCCTCTTTAAAGGCCTGTCTCTTTTTCCTTAAACAGGATTTGACGCTTTTAGTGACCCATGGCTTAGTGTTAGCGTAGACTTTAACGCGCTTACGGGGTATAATCATATCTTTACAAAATACTGCATAAGAGCTAGTAACATCCACCAAAGCGTCAAGATCATCTCCACAAGACTGAATAAAAACTTCCCAATCTGTACACTTAAAACATTCCTGCAAGGTAAGCACAGATTCTTCTGACCATATGTCAACATCCTTAGTCTTTGTCTTCTCTCGTTTTAAGACAGTTTTATAGATGGGCAGAAGATGCACACAGTTATGGTCAGAAGATCCCAGAGGAGGAAGCGGGAGGGATTTATAAGCATTCTTCACCGATCCGTAACAAAGGTCCAAAATTTTATCCCGTCTGGTAGGACAGGATACATATTGATACAGATTGCCCAAAGTTGATTTAAGAGAGACATGGTTAAAATCCCCCATTATAAAGTTTGGTGCGTCAGGAGAGAGCGCCTGCAGCTTCTGCACTACGTCTGAAATGATGCTGCAAGTGGAGGCGGGGTGTGCCCTCGGGTGAATGTAAACTACGGTAATAAAAAGTTGTGGAAACTCACGAGGGAGATAAAAAGGGCGCAGTGACACGGATAAAAGTTCAACATCTGGTGTACAAATACACTCTCTAACACTCACAGCGCAACAGTAACGTTTGTTCACATACAAGCATACTCCTCCTCCTTGAGATTTCCCTGTTACCCGTGCATCCCGATCCCGGCGAAAGGGAGCTCCAAAACCGTCAATTGAAAAATCGGCGTCCTGATCCAGCTCCGTCAGCCATGTCTCAGAAAAAGCCATTACACAGCTGTCCCGGAAGTCTTTCTCGAACCTGACGTTTCCCTGGAGTTCATCCAGCTTGTTCCTAAGAGACTGAACATTTCCAAGGATAACAGACGGCAGGGGAAACCGACTGACCTGTTGTCTCCTCAAACGCAATTTAACATCTCCACGTCTCCCTCTTTTACTCTTCTCACTCGTTCTGTTAGAGTCTTTATGTATAAAATCCGGCATACATGAGGTGAGGTCCTTACCATCATACGGTAAGTTAAGTTGTAATAGTTCGTCGCGGGAGTAAACAATCCTCAGCTGACTCACGGCCTCGCCCACATCATTGGAAGCAAGCCAGCTACAGTAGAAGTCCAACCACAATGAAGAAAAAAAATCCATGACATTCTCACTGTTGTGGAGCGTCACTTTGTAAGAAAACTGTCACTTCCTTCAACCAAAACACATGCTAGCGATAGAAACGAAAATAAACAATAAGAACTTAAAAACGTAGGATGCCAAGCTCTCACTCACTGTCAGTCACTGCGTGCGCATGCCACCAATAGGATCCCATTTTGGACCCAAGTTTCTAGGAAAAGTGATTTATTTTTAAATAAAATATCTCTGTTGTTCCAGATGAGGTGGACGTCACAACAATGTGATTGGTCACTGGCAATGTTGAACCTGGAACAACATTTATTATAATGATGTGGGAACAACACCGACACGAGGAGATCATTCCAGGATGAATGTCAAAGGGAAAGTCCCTGGGACGCTTCCGGTTATGTTTGCATCCGGCGTAGTCATCTGGCCGGTCCGTGCTATATCGCCCCTCCTGACCCGGAGTGGTATAACGTTTTGTAGAAAAGTTTGATCGATTCGCTCTCTCCCTCTCTCTCTCTCTCTCTCTCTCACTACAAAATAAAAAATTCTCTGGGGTTTTTTCTCATAGGTTTATGGTACCCGATGGAGGAAGCATTGACCGGGACGTTCGTCTGACTCCTTCTTGATGTGCGTACAACAAGGCCATTTTCTTTTAGGGTTTCTGTCTATTTTCTGTCAATGGGAAATCCCGTTGTAAAAGTAGGTATAAAAATGAAGAAAAACTCTTTACTTTGGTTTGAGTGGCTGCACAAAACCAAAATACCTCATTGGGGTGTTTTAATAAAATTATTTAGTTATGAATTTAGTTCTGAGTTCTGAATATGTGCGCGGTGCTTTTTCTTTTCCACTAAGGGTTATTTTACACGTACTAGGAGTTGAGCCCTGCATGAAATTCTTTGCTAGGTTACAAGCATTAAGAAATACTAATATCGATTAGAGGGTTTTTTGACGCCTTCTTGACCTGCGGTGTGTGCAAAATAAGACCGTTTTCTTTTAAGGATTCTATTTCCTGTTAATGAGAAAACCCGTTGTAAAAGTAGCTCAAAAAATTAAGAAAAACTCTTTACTTTTGGTCTGATAAGGAGTGGCTGCACCAAACCAAAATACCTCATCGAGGTGTTTTAATAAAATTATTTGGGATAGAGTTCTGAATTGGATGCAGGTCCAATTTACCTTCACAGCGATAGGTTTATTCTCTCGCTCGCATTCAGGAGAAATAATTTAACATTTAGGCCTAAATTGAACTGTTTTTTTTTCCCTCAGAAAAAAAAAGACTTTTCTCTTTTTTCGCAAACAACATGGACGCCAGACCTGCCAACCTCACTGTGGTCTCTCAGACCCCAGTAACTAGCTACAGAGCCTCCACGACTCCAGCGCAACTCACACGAATGCATCTTTGTAGGGTTCAGCAAGCACCCGCTAACCCAGTGGTTCCCAAACTTTTTTCGTGAGTGCGCACGCACGCACGCACTCACGCACTCACGAACACATCCTCCAACCACACACACCTGTATTTTGCTCCATTGCGGTTTATTTCACACCTCAAACATTTAGTAAACAATTAGGCAAATACAAGTAATCTCCAATAAATTACAGGTAGTAAGAAAGTAAACGAATAACTCTTATGCTACGTCCACACCTACACAGGTATTTTTGAAAACGCAGCTGTTTCTATGGGTTTGGACCTTTCGTCCACACATGTTTTGAATCACCGAAAACTGAGATTTTATAGAAGTCCTTTTTTGCGTTTACGTGTGGACGAGGAATACAGAGTTCATCACGCAACGTCAAAGGTATGTGCCTTTTTTCACGTCAGACTGTGCGCCACGTTATTGTTTACATGAGATGAATTGCAGAATGGCAGATAGAGACAAAATACTGTTAATCTGACTATCTTCAGTTTTTACACGATTACATATACACATGCAGTTACTGTCCCTCCCTTTAGAAAGGCAGAGGCATCACAGTGTGATTATTTTATGTGTAGTTGTTTTTTTCCTGTGTAATAATATTCAACATTGCTGTCAATACATTTTTCAAAAAATGCCTCTCTGTGCAAAATGGGTTTAAAAAAATAAACTGTGGAATACTGTTTGTCGTGATTTGAACCGAGGGAACAAATCGTAGCAGGATCACGCTGATATCATTTGTATCCCACTGTAACTTTACTGTATAAAGAGCTAACATCTCCAAAATGTCAGGAGTAGTTAGTCATTACAACAAGTGTTTGTGAACTAAAAATCAATTATGTGGGATACTGTTCGTCCATGATTTGAAGAGCCCAGCGCGTGCTCCCAACGCAGGGAAAACCAATTACGCAGGAGAGACCTACCTTGGCACTTGTGCAGGTGAAACCAAAGGGAAGATATGCTTCACCATATTTTCTAGTCTTTGGCTTTGAATGAAGTTGGTTTGGAAACATATTCAGCTATGCTTCATCTCCTGCTTTGCGTTTGTGTGGGCACCCTGTGCTAGCCAAGCGTTTGGGTTTTTTTCCCCCCTTTTCATACCGCGCCCCCCCTCGCAATTTCTCTGCGCCCCCCCCCCCCCCTCCAGGGGGCGGGCCCCACACTTTGGGAAGCTCTGCGCTAACCCAATGTAGGACAGAATCCGTCTCAGCTCCGGCGGATTTTGGGGCTATGCCTTCAGCCTCAGAGAGAGCGAAATCTATTTCTATCAACTAAAAGCAGGTGAACGTTTTGGCCTGCTAACACCGCGGATTGCTTTTACTTTGTCTGACTGGGGTGTTTTGAGCCTCATCGCGACGCCCGAAGTGCAGAAGAGCCTGCGGGAAATGAGCTCGCAACAACCGCAAAACAGGGATCATCAACATCGGCCGTGGCTTTCCCTATGTGCATATCAATCGCTAAGTGTTAATCTTCCTGTCTAACTATATTTTTGCATTTTCCTTTTGACCATTCTCTCAATCCTTTCATTTAAAAAAATATATCACAAGGGTTTGTAACACGTACAATACACCATCCATTCATTGCCTGAAATACCGTGAGGCTTGTTTGAAAGATTGCGCCCGAGACCAACTCCGCCTCCAAGGCATGCCTACCTTTAGCTGCCACCAGTGAGATATCAGAGCCGGGCTCCACATATCCAATCAGGAGCACGAGCAAGACAGCTTTTGCAGACTCTCCAGAAATATGCAAGTCCTTACCAGCTGCTCTGCAACCCAGTGTTTCCGGTCCCCTCACCAACATCGCTTTTTGAGATATTTTTTATGAACCACCAAAAGAGCCATCGTACCCCCCAGTACAGAAGACTGGATCTGAGGGCAGCAGCGGGGACAAATGATTGTAATGAAGCGACGGACATTCCATGGCTGGTCTTAGATAATCGTGAGTTATTATGTCTTATGGTGAAAAGTACATAGTTTTGCAAGAGGCATACAAGCACTGTGGAAAAAGTAATCATAAAACTGTTTTTGTGAACACTCTGCTCCCTACGTTATGGTTTAAAAAATATGATACACGTAATGTGATCATCAAAGAACATGATTTTTTTTAAACTTTTATTCTTATGCTTTTAAAACAATGTCAGATTATCATAAAACACTTATTTGTATGTTATAATGTTTTTCTTACACCATGTGTAATTTTTATAGACACCTTGTTCATTGTATCAATGTGTAATTATGTATCTTTGATAAATAAATAAAATATTTAATCTTGTATTTGTGTACTTTCTGGTGATTCAATAAAAAATTAGTCACATATCGCTCTGATAAACACAGATGTCTGCATGTCTGTAAAACATGAAAAACTCCATATCAGTGCTATCTACAAAGGTGTAGTCATTTCTTTGTTATGGTACTTTACTGTTCCAATGAAACAATAGAAAATCTCATTTTAAAGTACATTTTCGACCATTCTGACCTATTTTCAGGGGCAAGAATGTTGATGTTAGACTGTGTTTTAAGTCAGGTTTTGATCTTAAACTAACTACCACAGCACTGATTTTACTGATTACAGTTGCAATCTCAATTAGAATCCCAAACTGTTTACCTGACAAGTTTACCTGAAACCAACACATTAGACTTAAATCTGTGAAATTCCTGAACAATGTGCTTTGTGCAGTAGCAGTAGTACTAGAACTAGTAGTCCTACAATTGTGCATCAACCAGGCTTCAAGAGTGATCACTCTTCTGGCTTGCAAATGGTGATAACATGTCACAGTCTTAGCTGCAAATCAGAAATGTTGGTAAATTTAAAAAAGGAGTTTAAACTTCAGGTTTGGCATAGACACAGACTTTATTAATGCCACACTCGGGAGATTCACATGTTACATGAGCACAACGGTCAGTAAGAAAAAGTGAATCAGAGATACATTACAAAATACAAAAATTAAAAATAAATAGTGGACAAATTTAAAACAAGCAAAACACCTATGCAAGAGTAACTACTAATGATTTACAATACTTGTCATATACAGCCAATACACTCAGAGAATTTTAGCATATCAGTATAAAGCTCTCTGTAATTCCTGGACAGTTCATGAAATAATTTAAAATTAAATCTGCACTTCAGTTAACTTTTTTTTAAATAACAGGTTTATGTCTTAGATCTACGGATACAGCTAAAGCACTCTGCTTGTATAATGCTGTATTCTCTCCCAGCTTATCCTTTTCTCACAACAAGGTGATTCCCAAAGTACGAGTCAATAAAACAATGACTCTAAAACCATAACAGAAAGTTAAAGTTGCAAGATCAAAGATTAAGGATTGTGTTTTTATAGCACGTAGTAAACTATCCCCTTTTTCTCCTTGGCCTTGTGTACATCACAAGTCAAATTATACATTGTGATGGAGCAGTCACAATACACACTCACGAGACACAGTTTGATTTTTCAAACACAAACTTTGTATGAAGTTCACCTTATCAGCTGAAAATATTAAAGCCAGAACAGCTGAGCTGTATGATGTGTACAAGGACACAAAACATTATTTACCATCAGATCCCGAGCCCTCCATGTGTTAATCAAGAAACTGCTGCTGTGCTACATCCATAAATAATGAATAAATTAAGAGCTAAAGCTAAAAGGACAGTTTATTTATACCATCTTCATGTGAACACATTCAAGAACATCACAGATGAAAGAAACATTAAAAACTTCCACACTACATAAAGCAAGAAAAATAGTTTTTCCTTTCAGGTGGTTCAAAAACAAACAAACAAAAAAACATCAAACACCTCCAAGACTCTCTTTGAAAGAACTAAAAACCTTTATTCTCATGGTCCAATCATGAGTGAACTCCCCGATGAAGCCTTGTGTGCTAAAACATGTCAGAGTTTGAAAGGTTAAACATGAGTTTCCAAAACGTTTTGCTGGAGAACAATGAACTATTTGACTGAGTTTCAATTATTTACAGACGAGCAAAACCAGGACAGAGAAAAAAGGACAAAACAGACTCAGTAAAACGACAGAAAATAAGATCCCATGTAAATCTGTATTATGTAGAAGTTCAGCCCAGCAACCAGTTCAGTTCAACACAAGTTTAAATGATTCTATCTGAACTCTGTGGAGCCTGATCTCAATAATTATTTCCTCCAAATCATCAATGTGTCTTTTAGACCCCATTCCTACAAAACTGCTCAAAGAAGACCTGCCATTAATTAATTCTTCGATCTTAAATATGATCAACCTATCTCTAATAATCGGCTATGTACCAAAGGCCTTCAAGCTGGCTGTAGTTAAACTTTTACTCAAAAAGCCATCTCTAGACCCAGCAGTCTTAGCTAATTATAGGCCAATCTCCAACCTTCCTTTCATATCAAAAATCCTTGAAAGAGTAGTTGTCAAACAGCTAACAGATCATCTGCAGAGGAATGGTTTATTTGAAGAGTTTCAGTCAGGTTTCAGAGCTCATTACAGCACAGAAACAGCTTTAGTGAAGGTTACAAATGATCTTCTTATGGCCTCTGACAGTGGACTCATCTCTGTGCTTGTCCTACTAGACTTTAGTGCAGCGTTCGATACTGTTGACCATAATATCCTATTAGAGCGATTAAAACATGCTGTAGGTATTACAGGTACTGCACTGCAGTGGTTTGTATCATATCTATCTAATAGACTCCAATTTGTGCATCTAAATGGAGAGTTCTCTTCACACACTGAGGTTAATTATGGAGTTCTGTTCAATTCTGTTTACATTATACATGCTTCCCTTAGGCAGTATCATTAGAAGACATAGCATACATTTTCACTGCTATGCAGATGACACCCAGCTCTATCTGTCCGTGAAGCCAGATAACACACACCAATTAGTTAAAATGCAGGAATGTCTTAAAGACATAAAGACCTGGATGGCCGCTAACTTTCTGCTTCTTAATTCAGATAAAACTGAGGTTATTGTACTCAGCCCTGAAAATCTTAGAAATATGGTATCTAACCAGATTCTTACTCTGGATGGCATTACCTTGGCCTCCAGTAACGCTGTGAGGAACCTTGGAGTCATTTTTGACCAGGATATGTCCTTCAACGCACATATCAAACAAATATGTAAGACTGCGTTCTTCCATTTGCGCAACATCTCTAAAATTAGAAATATCCTGTCTCAGAGTGACGCTGAAAAACTAGTTCATGCATTTATTACTTCCAGGCTGGACGACTGTAATTCATTATTATCAGGATGTCCAAAAAACTCACTGAAAAGCCTTCAGCTAATCCAAAATGCTGCAGCAAGAGTACTGACAGGGACTAGAAAGAGAGAGCATATTTCTCCTGTTTTGGCTTCCCTTCACTGGCTTCCTGTTAAATCCAGAATTGAATTCAAAATCCTGCTCCTCACATACAGGGTCTTAAATAATCAGGCCCCATCTTATCTTAATGACCTTGTAGTACCATATCACCCTATTAGAGCACTTCGCTCTCGCTCTGCAGGCCTACTTGTTGTTCCTAGAGTATTTAAAAGTAGAATGGGAGGCAGAGCCTTCAGTTTTCAGGCCCCTCTTCTGTGGAACCAGCTTCCAGTTTGGATTCGGGAGACAGACACTATCTCTACTTCTAAGATTAGGCTTAAAACTTTCCTTTTTGCTAAAGCATATAGTTAGGGCTGGACCAGGTGACCCTGAATCCTCCCTTAGTTATGCTGCAATAGACATAGGCTACCGGGGGATTCCCATGATGCATTGAGTTTTTCCTTTCCAGTCACCTTTCTCACTCACTATGTATTAATAGACCTCTCTGCATTGAATCATATCTGTTATTAACCTCTGTCTCTCTTCCACAGCATGTCTTTGTCCTGTTTTTCTTGTCTCGCCCCAACCGGTCGCAGCAGATGGCCGCCCCTCCCTGAGCCTGGTTCTGCCAGAGGTTTCTTCCTGTTAAAAGGGATTTTTTCCTTCCCACTGTCGCCAAAGTGCTTGCTCATAGGGGGTCATATGATTGTTGGGTTTTTCTCTGTATCTATGAATCGCCTTGAGGCGACTTTTGTTGTGATTTGGCACTATATAAATAAAATTGAATTGAGTTGATCTCAAGCTTTTTGAGTCTGACACTGAAACCAGAGGATCTTTCTGTCTCTTCAGATTCACTGTGATCCAGTGATGGGAGTGATTTCAGCCCTGAGTGATCACGCTGACGTTTGCACAGAGCAGACAATGAGGTGAATGTTTTGGCACATTGATAACAGTGAAACAGTTTATTAATAACGTGGGATCGTTTGTGTTCGAAGTATGAATTGAGATTCCTGAAGCTCTTGTCACACTGGTCACAGCTGTAGTTTCCTTCCATGTGTGTACGTTCATGATAGTTACAATGAGCTGATTGTGAGAAGTTTTTGTCACAGTGTCTGCACTTGTATGGTTTCTCTCCTGTGTGGACTCATTTATGTGATTTAAGGTCCCATGCAGTGGTTAAGCATGATCCACACTGATCACAGATATACTTTTTAACCCCACTGTGAATCAGTTCATGTCATTTTAAGTCACCTGATGTGGTGAAGCTTCTCCCGCATTCTTTGCAGAATTTAAGTTTGTCTCCAATGTCTCTACATTGATGTCTTTTTAGGTCAGCTTTCCAACTGACAGTTTTTCCACAGAGGTCACATTGATAAGGTCTCTCCTCAGTGTGGGTAAACATGTGTTGTTGTAACTTTGCGTCTGTTGTAGACTCTTTGCCACACTGTTCACAACAGTACACATCATGTCCGGTGTGAATGCGTAGGTGTATATTTCGGTGCCCTCTCCGGCTGAAAGTTTTTCCACAGATGTCACAGCTGTATGCCTTAATTTCAGAGTGGGTAACTAGATGATTCTGTAAGCTGCTACTTTGAATAAAAGCTCTGCCACACTGATCACAGCTGTACGCTTTAACTCCACTGTGGATGAGTTGGTGTTGTTTTAGGGATACCTTCCAGGAAAAAAGATTTTCCACACAAGTCACAGCTGAACGGTCTCTCTCCAGTGTGGATGACCTGATGACGTTTTGGTTTATCCTTCTCAGTAAAATCCTTCCCACACTCGTCACAGCTGTACACTTTAACTCAACTGTGGATCAGTATGTGTCTTTTTAGGGAACACATCCTGGGAAAAGACTTTCCACAAAAGTCACAGCTGAACGGTCTCTCTCCAGTGTGGATGACCTGATGCTTTTTTAGTTTATCCTTCTCAGTAAAACCCTTCCCACACTTGTCACAGCTGTACGCTTTAACTTCACTGTGGATGAGTTGGTGACTTCTTAGGGAACGCATCCTGGAAAAAGACTTTCCACAAAAGTCACAGATGAACGGTCTCTCTCCAGTGTGGATGACCTGGTCAAAGGAGCTTGCAAAGAAAAGCGTCTGGACTTAGCAAAGCCAAGAGCCTTCCTTTCCACTTCCAGCCAACCTTTACATGGAGGAAGTGGAAAGGAAGGCTCTTGGCTCTTTCAAAGGAAGAGTACCCAGCCACTGGTACAGATATGTAGACGACACCTGGGTCAAAATCAAGACACAAGAAGTGGAATCCTTCACTGCGCACATCAACGCTGTGGATAAAAACATCATGTTCACCAGGGAAGACACAAAGGACGACTGTTTGCCTTTCCTGGACTGCGCTGTGCACATTGAAGAGAATGGCAATCTCAACATCGAAGTTTACCGGAAGCCCACACACACGGACCAGTACCTCCTGTTTGACTCCCATCACCCTCTGGAACACAAACTTGGAGTAATTAGGACCCTACACCACCGGGCAGAACAGGTTCCCTCTAAGCCTGAAGGGAAAAAGAAGGAACACACACATGTAAAGGAAGCACTCAAAACGTGCGGCTATCCTAAATGGGCATTCTTAAAGTCAGCAAAGAGGCACAGAAAAGAAGATCAGACACCAGCGAGGGAGGATAAGAAGGACAGACGCAACAACATTGTCATCCCCTATGTAGCTGGTGAATCAGAGAAACTCAGGAGGGTTTTCTCCAAGCATGACATCCCGGTGTACTTCAGACCCAGCAACACACTCAGACAAAAACTGGTTCACCCGAAAGACAAAACACCAAAACACAGACTTAACAATGTGGTGTATGCCGTACAGTGCAGCGAGGAATGCCCAGACCTCTACATTGGAGAGACCAAACAGCCACTTCACAAGCGCATGGCACAACACAGAAGAGCCACCTCCACAGGACAAGATTCAGCTGTCCATCTGCATCTTAAGGATAAAGGACACTCTTTCGAGGATGCCAATGTTCACATTTTGGACAGAGAGGACAGATGGTTTGAAAGAGGAGTGAAAGAAGCCATCTATGTCCACTGTGAGCGACCATCTTTGAACAGAGGCGGTGGTTTACGACACCAACTCTCTGCCATCTATAATCCAGTTTTGAGATCCCTTCCCAGACGCCTTAACGCCCACTCACACCCTGGGCCATCTGACCTCAGGAATTCGCATGATAAGGTGGGGCCAGGTTTCACAATGAACTCACCTGAAACTCTGGCTGATTGGGACCCACACCCAGTTCCACACCTTGGCTCAGGCGATTAGAGGATCATCAGGGGGTCCTTTTGTCCCTCTGTGGGGGGACACTCCCACCAGGTTTATATCTGGGACTCTCCACCATTTGACCTTAGAACTGAAGAAGCCTCTCGGATGAGAGGTGAAACGTCTTCAAGTAACTTAAAGAAGTCCAGACGCTTTTCTTTGCAAGCTCCTTTGACTACGATGACCTGGATGACTGAGAACCTTCACAGACTGTGGATGACCTGATGCTTTTTTAGTGAAGCCTTCTCAGCAAAATCCTTCCCACACTCGTCACAGCTGTACGCTTTAACTTCACTGTGGATTAGTTGGTGACTTCTTAGGGAACGCATCCTGGGAAAAGACTTTCCACAAAAGTCACAGCTGAACGGTCTCTCTCCAGTGTGGATGAGCTGATGCTCTTTTAGTGAAGCCTTCTCAGCAAAATGCTTCCCACACTCGCCACAGCTGTACGCTTTAACTCCACTGTGGTTCAGTATGTGTCTTTTTAGGGAAGGCATCCTGGAAAAAGACTTTCCACAAAAGTCACAGCTGAACGGTCTCTCTCCAGTGTGGATGAGCTGATGCTCTTTTAGTGAAGCCCTCACAGTAAAATGCTTCCCACACTCGCTACAGCTGTACATTTTAACTCCACTGTGGATCAGTATGTGTCTTTTTAGGGAAGGCATCCTGGAAAAAGACTTTCCACAAAAGTCACAGCTGTATGCTTTAACTTCACTGTGGATGAGTTGGTGACTTCTTAGGGAACACATCCTGGAAAAAGACTTTCCACTAAAGTCACAGCTGAACGGTCTCTCTCCAGTGTGGATGACCTGATGCTTTTTTAGTGAATCCTTCTCAGTAAAATGCTTCACACACTCGTCACAGCTGTATGCTTTAACTTCACTGTGGATGCGTTGGTGTTTTTTAAGACCTGAATTGTGTCTAAAGCCTTTCCCACACTTGTCACAGCTGTACGCTTTAACTTCACTGTGGATGAGTTGGTGACTTCTTAGGGAAGGCATCCTGGAAAAAGACTTTCCACAAAAGTCACAGCTGAACGGTCTCTCTCCAGTGTGGATGACCTGATGCGTTTTTAGATTACTCTTCTGATTAAACTCTTTCCCACACTCGTCACAGCTGTACGCTTTAACTCCACTGTGGATGAGTTGGTGCTTTTTAAGACCTGAATTGTGCCTAAAGCCTTTACCACACTTGTCACAGGTGTACGCTTTAACTTCACTGTGGATGAGTTGGTGACTTCTTAGGGAACGCATAGTGGAAAAAGACTTTCCACACAAGTCACAGCTGAACGTTCTCTCTCCAGTGTGGATGAGCTGATGCTCTTTTAGTGAAGACCTCGCAGTAAAATGCTTCCCAAACTCGTCACAGCTGTACACTTTAACTCCACTGTGGATGAGTTGGTGATGTTTTAGGGAGACCTTCAAGGAAAAAGACTTTCCACAAAAGTCACAGCTGAACGGTCTCTCTCCAGTGTGGATGACCTGATGCGTTTTTAGATTACTCTTCTGATTAAACTCTTTCCCACACTCGTCACAGCTGTACGCTTTAACTCCACTGTGGATGAGTTGGTGAATTTTAAGACTTGAATTGTGCCTAAAGCCTTTCCCACACTTGTCACAGGTGTACGCTTTAACTTCACTATGGATGAGTTGGTGACTTCTTAGGGAAAACATCCTGGAAAAAGACTTTCCACACAAGTCACAGCTGAACGGTCTCTCTCCAGTGTGGATAACCTGATGCTGTTTTAGTTTAGCCTTCAGAGCAAAATCCTTCCCACACTCGTCACAGCTGTATGTTTTCTCTCTCTTTTTTCTGTGGGGTTTGTCGGCCTCCTGAGAGCGCTGACTTCTCGCTCCATGTTGGTCCTGCAGTGACAGAGAAACAAACAGAGCCAGTGAGTGAAATGCAGTCGTGGAACAAACTGAACCTTCAAACTCCCTCCATTAACACTAGTTTTAAACCTGAAGGTGGAGTGTGGCACCAAACACCTTAAAGGTCTCTTATCCCCACCTGCTGGTAGTTCTAACACATTACATCCAATCTGGTGTTAAAAATAATTCATGACTGTTCAAACACTAAAATCATGCCCATCCCTCCTGATTGTACACACACACACACACACACACACACACACACACACACACACACACTTTTATATTATTTTATAATTTATATTATAGTGTTGTTTCCTATTACATATTTCTTTAATTTTTATAGATTTATACATAATTATTCAGTGATAATAAATCCTATGTTTGTTTATTCAAAAAGAACCCCATTAGCTTCCACAACAGATGTTGCTCATCTTCCGTCAAATACAATCACATAAAATATTATACAATAAAGTGGATTCAAGATATCCACATAATTTGGCTCTTACATTCACTGTGAGTGGTTTCACAATTGTTAAAATATAAGCAATCAATAATAATAATAATGATAATAATAATAATAATAATATCAATAACATTCAGGCACATTACACAAATTTCAAAAACAAATAATTTCTTACAGTATTTACAACAGCTAAAAGCTCTGTAAATCGGCTTTTAAGTGTTCATTGAAGTTTTAAATAGTTTGAATAATTCTCTAATTTTATAGGGCAATTTATTCCACTTAAAAGATGCTCTAAATATAACAGTTTTACAAAAAGTTACTTTTAACTTGAGGATTAACTAAATTGCAGTTTGTTGAAAATTGTGTAATATCATTATGTATTTCATCTGGATACTGCAGCTGAGCAGAAAAACATGTGGTGTGTTTAACAGAATTGCTTTCTGTATAACTACAAGTAAGCCATAGAATATTTTAGCCTGTACAGGAAGCCAAGAAAGTTGATTATGCATTTTATCAATATTAGTATAGTATGAACATCTTAACACTAATCTGGACGCCTTATTCTGGACTAACTGAAGTCTGTTAAGATCTGTCTTATTAGCTGCTGACCAAATGATTGAACAATACTCCAGATGAGACATTACTAGTGCATTAATGACATCTTTCATAATTGAAGAAGTGATACACAAAGAGCTTTTCATAGCCATAGCTATGCCTTGTCCCGTTTTCTTAATAACAGAGTCGATGGGCTGAGACTAGAGCTGGGCGATAGAACGATAACGATATGTATTGCAAAATAACTTTTTCTCGATAGAAAAATTAAACCATTGCGACAGGCCTCACCGCCGTTGTCCTCTTTTAAAGAAAAAAGAAAAAGAAAAACAGCCAATCCAAATTAAGTAGCGCAGAGCCGAACCAATCACAGTCGCAGCGTCACGTCACGTGACTTGTTACGTACAGCACAAGTGCCAAGCTGCACATGTGTATTTGTTTTGAAGCAGCCAGAGCCAGCCGCTGTGTCGCCCGGGTAATGGAGGAAATGAGTGTGCCGACTAGAGAAAAATCAACCGAGAGCGTGACCGAAGGTTACCGAAGAGAAAACAGATGATGGTTCCAATGCCAGAGAGATTGTCGAACGGAAGAGCCATAGAAGTTCCGTAGTGTGAAGGTATTTCGGCTATTTCAAGTCTGACAAAAAACAGAGTAGCGTGCACTGTAAATTGTGCCAAAAGCAAGTCTGGAAATACAATAAACCGGTGCATGCTCAATTTCTGACTGGAAGCGCTAATTCGTCATCCGGCTTTTGTCAGACTAAAGTAACTGTTAAAACTGTTTGAAAAGCTAAGCTATACAACAAGGAGAGATTGAGAATTTCCCTTTAGTTCTCAGTTTATTTGATATTGACAAAAGTTAGTCAATTTTGTCTGTTTTTCTTTAAAACGAACTAAGATTTACTTTTAGAATTAATATTTTGTTTCTAAGTGGAATTGACAACTTAGTAGCCTGTTTTGTTTGTTCTGTTTTGAAACTTAAACGCTTTAGCGGCTGCCTTTTGTGTAGTTTGAATATTTGCCTTTATTTATCTGAAAAAGTCTCATGTTCCTTAAGTACATCTACCCTGTTGAACTTATTATTGGAAATAAATATTTAAATCAAAACAAGCTGCTGATTATTTCACATTTTACTTGTGAGCAACGGCACATTTAAATCTTACAAATATAGTTATTTGGCTTATATCGTGATATATATCGTTATTGCCTGAAATGAAAAACATATCGTGATATGAAAAAATCTTATATCGCCCAGCTCTAGCTGAGACCATGAAAGGTGGTGATTTATGGTAATGCCGAGTAGTTTAATCTGGGTGACGTGTTCTAACACTGGCTATGGAAAGACTCAGTTGCAGGCTGTTGACTAATCTGCTTCTAATTAACATAGATTTGGATTTAGATACATTTAAAATCATGTTGTTTTTACTTATCCAGTCAAACAGGTTCAGCAAATTTTGTTGTGACACGCTGATCAATTCAGAGTTGTCACTGGCTGAATAAAACATGGTGGAATCATTGGCATACCCAAGATTAAGCCAAGACATATTGCTGATTGTTAGTGAAAACTGAATAGAGAAGTGGAGCGAGGCAGCTGCCTTGGGGTAAACCGCAGTTCATAACTGAGAAATAACCATTACAATAAACCTTCTGCTATCTTCTGTCCAAATAACTTTTCATCCAGCACAAAGCAACTGGTGAAAATCCATAACATTTTAGTTTATCAATCAAAAGATCATCATTTATCATCATCAAATGCAGCACTAAAGTCCAAGAATACCACTTTCACATCATCTAGATGTTTATACCATACCATATATTATCTGTCATATGAATTAGAGCTGAGCTGGTAAAATGACCAGCTTGGTCCAGTGAAAAAAAATGTCTGATTATAACCTAAGGGGTTTTTTTACATTAAGAAAAAGGCACCAAACATCAAACACATTTAAGCCTAAACAGTAACACATGAAAGTAGAGCAGGGCGATATAACCAAAAATATTTATCACGATATGCATTTGAAAATTTGTGATAACGATATAATTGAGGCGAGACAAAATACTTTACAACTCCACAACTTTATTAGTGCAAAAAACCCATCAATGTATTTTCACTTAAAGAAGCTGTTTTTATGTGCATTAAAGTTATATAAAAATTTAACAGTGCAAATGCAAATTGCTTGCTGATAGTTTAACCAAAAGGATTTTCCAGAGGAAATTGGCTGACATTTGCTCCAAGGCATTTGCATTTGCACTGTTAAATTTTTATATAACTTTAATACACATAAAAAACAGCTGCTTGTTTAAGTGAAAATACATTGATGAGGGGTTTTTTGCACTAATAAAGTTGCGGAGTTGTAAAGTATTTTGTCTAGTGTCAATTATATCGTCAGCTATATCGTTATCGCAAATTTTCAAATTTATATTGTGATAAATATTTTTGGTCATATCGCCCTGCTCTGTCTGTCACCTTCTGTGTTGAGCTCATTGTTTTCTCTGTAGTGGCTGAGCTGAGTCCAAGTAGCTGAAAATGTTCCTCTGCTTCTCCGTCAGACTCTTCTCCTCCTGCTGGTCAGCTGGGACACAAAACAGATCTTTGTTAGGCTCCACACTGCACTGAAGAGTCAAAGTGTCTCATATGTTCATCTGACAACAAAAAACAACAAATTTTTGATTCCCGAGGTGGGCAAACAGACACAAAAGGTTTGAGCACGGATACCAAATTTAGCAGTATGGCAGACCAGTAGCAGGAGAGACTGAGGCCTGTTATTAGAATCAAATGCCCAGTGGGCCGACACAATTTGCACCGATAAGACAAAGACAGCTATGTTTTATCCTGGAATACTTTTTTTTTACACTTCCTTGAAATGTTTTTCATTGTAGCACTTTTACCTCCAACTAGGGGTGAAACGATACACAAAATTCACAGTTCAGTTCGGTTCAATACTTTGGTGTCACGGTTCAATATTTTTTAGATACAAAAAAAATGTTCATGCCTTTTTATTTTGTCATTTATTAAAATTATAAATATATATTTTAACTCAAAAGTACAGTCTTTAAATTTAATGTTGATGAAACAACAACAACAACAAAAAAAAATCTATCTGATAGAAAACTCAATCATCTTTGGAAAAGAGAGTTTATTACAGAGAAATGTCTCTTTCCAAAATAAAAGCTATGCGATGTGCCACGCAATGCTCACCAATTGAGCATTGCGTGGCACATCCGACATACTGTTTTACTTTAGTCCATGACGTGCATACCATCAGGGTCATGCTTCACATGAACATCAAGATAGTTTCAAATGCCAGATCTGAATGAAGGTGGGGGAGGTTCAATTTCGGGTAGCGTTGAGGCAGTTGCCATGTTTCAACGAGCTTAGCTTCTGTCTTGCTAGCTTGCGCTGCGCTCAGTGGATCTGCACTCAACAGTGCAGCCTAGGCGGGGTAGTCGAACGCAGATCCACTGAGCGCTCAACACAGACAGCATCGTCGGAAGAAAAGTTGATAAAACAAATAAAAGATTTTGTATTGTTCGATACATATGCATACCGAACCGAAAGCACTGTATCGAACGTATTTGTTTGTTTTGTTTTTTTAAAAACACACACTCCCTTCACCTCTTCTACATTCCTATGTTTCTCCCAGAGCAGATCTAAGGGGCAGCCCCTCAGTCATACACATATACTTTTAATCTCACCCTTAAGGGGTGGTCCCCAGGAGTTTCACAGCATGGTTTAGAACAGTGGTTCTCAAACTGTGGTACACATACCACATACCACTAGTGGTACTTAGTCTCTCTCTGGTGGTACATGTAAAATCAAAATTTTTTTTAAAGACTAAACAATATGTAATTGTGGAGGTATGCAAAGACGACACAAGTGTTCCCGGGGCTCTTCTGGGAGAGAGGGTGGACCAGAAAACGTCTCACCGAGCATGAGTCCTCTATAAAGAGCAGCTTATTGCCAGTGGTCACAGCCACTTCTGCAAGTGAGTAGTAATCCTTTGCAGCCAGCAACAGTGAATTGGCGAAGCCAGCTGTTGGAGGAAGACTTGAGTGAAGAGGATTCCGCCGTCAAACGTCCCTAGCAAGGACAGTGTGCTCTACATGAGCTCAAGAGCAATACCGTCACCCAGGCCCGAGAGAGGAGTTTCTCGGTCCAAGGGAGTAGCGCCGTAGACGTGGGAAAAATTGTTGGTACCCTTCAGTCATGAAAGAAGAACTCACAATTGTCACAGAAAAAACTTTAATCTGACAAAAGTAATAAATAAAATTCTATAAATCTTAACCAATGAAAATCAGACATTGCTTTTCAACCATGCTTCAACTGAATTATTTAAATAATGAATGGATGAAACAGGGCTGGACTAAAATGATGGTACCCCTAGAAAAGAATGAAAATAATGTTCAATGACACGACAAAGAATGAGTAGAAACAGAAGACTTAAATACACAGACTGATGAGGATGATAATGAGAGACCGGTGAGTACACAGCTGAACATAATCTGGCTAATGGCACGAGACGAGCTGACACAGGAACAAACAGGAAGTGAAACAGGCAGTGGCAAAATAAACTGAACATGAACAAAACGGAAAGCACTGGGTCGATGACCCAGGAACCCTGACAGTACCCCCCCCTCCAAAGGCCGGCACCCGACGGCCAAAAAGAAAGAAAAACCAGAACAGGGCGGGCGGAGGGGGCCCAGGACGGAGGGACGGAGTCCAAAACAGAAACAGTTCAGGTGGGCGGCCGAGACGAGACAGTTCAGGTGGGCGGCCGCGAGGAAGGCGGCCGAGACAAGACAGTTCAGGTGGGCGGCCGCGAGGCCGGCGGCCGAGACAAGACAGTTCAGGTGGGCGGCCGCGAGGAGACAGTTCAGGTGGGCGGCCGCGAGGAAGACGGCAGCGGGCGCTGAGCTGGTCCGGTGGGCGGCCGCGAGGAAGGCGGCGGCGGCGGCTGAGCTGGTCCGGTGGGCGGCCGCGAGAAAGGCGGTGGCGGCCACGAGGAAGACGGCGGCGGCCGCTGAGCTGGTCCGGTGGGCGACCGCGAGGAAGGCGGCGGCGGCCGCTTAGCTGGTCCGGTGGGTGGCCGCGAGGAAGGCGGTGGCGGCCACTGAGCAGGTCCGGTGGGCGGCCGCGCCGGCGATGACGTCCAGAACGTGGCTGGGGCGACGGTGCGGCAGCCGCAGGACCAGGCGAAGCAGAGGCTGACGCCGAGGCTGAGGCCGGCCCAGGCGAAGCGGAAGTGGAGGCCGGACCAGGCGAAGCAGAGGCTGACGCCGAGGCTGACGCCGAGGCTGAGGCCGGCCCAGGCGAAGCGGAAGTGGAGGCCGGACCAGGCGAAGCTGAAGCGGAAGCTGAGGCCGGACCAGGCGAAGCTGAAGCTGAAGCTGAGTCTGAGGCTGGCCCAGGCGAAGCAGAAGCTGAAGCTGAGTCTGAGGCGGGACCAGGCGACGGCACGGGAGCCGGGGGTGACGGAGCCACAGCTTTAGGGCCAGCGGGCGGGGAGGGCCCTGGCTGGAGAGCGGCCGGGGGGCCAGCGGGCGGGGAGGGCCCTGGCTGGAGAGCGGCCGGGGGGCCAGCGGGCGGGGAGGGCCCTGGCTGGAGAGCGGCCGGGGGGCCAGCGGGCGCGGAGGGCCCTGGCTGGAGAGCGGCCGGGGGGCCAGCGGGCGCGGAGGGCCCTGGCTGGAGACAGGCAGGGCCAGCGGGCGCGGAGGCCCCTGGCTGGAGACAGGCAGGGCCAGCGGGCGCGGAAGCCCCTGGCTGGAGAGCGGCCGGGGGGCCAGCGGGCGCGGAGGCCCCTGGCTGGAGAGCAGGAGGGCTCACAGCTGGCTCTGGGTGCTGTGGGTGCAGGTCTGGGAACTGAACAGGGTGGTGGATGAGAGACTGGACTGACTGGACGGGAGGCGACTGGACTGACTGGACGGGAGGCGACTGGACTGACTGGACGGGAGGCGACTAGAGAACAGGACACTGAGCTACAGGGGACGACTGGACTGACTGGACTACAGACTGGACAGACTGGAGGACGGGCAACCGGGAGGCAGGAGGAGACTGGACTACAGGGGACTGGAGGGCAGGAGGAGACTGGACTACAGGGAACTGGAGAGCAGGAGGAGACTGAACTACAGGAGCAGACTGGAGAGCAGGCGAGTGAACTGACTGGAGTGGAAGCTGAACAGCAGGTGAGGGAACTGACTGGACTGAGGAGGCTAATGGATGAGCTACAGACTGAGCTAGCAAAGGAGACAGCTACAAGCTGGTGCTTGAGCAGGGGACAGGTCAGCTAATCTAATTAGGGATAATGCAAGGGCGTGAAAAGCTGGATCAGGAGGTGGATGAAGAGGTGAAGTAGCAGGTGGACCGGTTAGCTCTTCCAAGCCTCTAGGGAGGCCAGGCTGGATTGAGGCTGCCCTCCGCCTGGGCGCTGGGACAGGCACGGGAGGTGGCTGGACACCAGTCACCCCCACCTGGGAAACAAGAGCGGATGTGGAGGTAGGCTGCGTCGCAGCTGCCCTCCTCCTGGGAGCTGGTACTGGTGTGGGTGTAGGCCGGGCCCTAGTCCTCTGAGGTGATGAAATGGCTGAGGAGGAAGGCCGAGTCTGGGCTTCCGTGCTGGTGGGAAATGGCTGAGTGACAGGTGTGGAAATAGTGACCGGGTGTGTGATACAGGCAGGTTTATCTGGGATTAGTCTGTTTTTTCTGCCACCACGATTTACAGTCTTTGCGGGAGCAGAGCAGAAAAAATCTTCCCAGTCTACATCGTCCTCTAGGAGGGAAACTCCCCATGAATCAGAAGTGAGTGTACTGTGCGTTTTAAGGGAGTAATCAGATGAAGGGTGTGGGAAACGGTCACTGGGACTCACCACCGGGAGTTGCTGAAAATGGTCCATATTATGGCGGCGTGTGCGCCGCTTTCTCCGGGAAGAAGAAGCGGCCGGGGTAAACAGCTGAGCCTCTGGCGCGGTAGCCTCCATTGAGCCGAGGTGGGAGGCGTAGCCGCGGTGCCGTGGCGAAGGTGGAGGTCCGGCATATGAGGCGGCGGGTGTGTGAGCGAGGAGCGGAGCGGCGAGAGAGGGAGCGGCCGAAGCGCGGCATGAAACGTCCACTCTCCGCGGCAAATGCTACGGGGCAGGTGAGGCAGCAGGTGGGTGAATGCGGCGTCTCCGAGGCCCGCCCAGAGCCAAGCGAGTGCCCTCGAAGACGTGCTCTCGCTCCGCGAAGAGCCGCTGTCTCTCCTTGAGCTTTTCCGCCCACAAGGAGAGCGCTGCCTCCTGCCGCTCAAAAAGGTCCGAGTCTGCTGGGTTCCAGTCGTGTCTTCGTGGCACGGGTCGTGTCATTCTGTCAGGGGTTGCTGAGGCGAGGAAGAAGGAACCCAAACGCAGGACTCACAGGTAGGTGAAGACTGGTGTTTATTGTGATGGCGTGAGCAAACAGAACAGAGGTAGGAAATGGCTGGCTGGACGACTGACTGACTGAATGAATGAAGGAAGGAAGGACGAACGGACTGAGTGGCTGGCTGGCGGAAACGACGACATAACATCAATGACACGACAAAGAACGAGTAGAAACAGAAGACTTAAATACACAGACTGATGAGGATGATAATGAGAGACCGGTGAGTACACAGCTGAACATAATCTGGCTAATGGCACGAGACGAGCTGACACAGGAACAAACAGGAAGTGAAACAGGCAGTGGCAAAATAAACTGAACATGAACAAAACGGAAAGCACTGGGTCGATGACCCAGGAACCCTGACACGTACAAAGACAGACTTGATGAAAAGTCAAAGAAAAGATATGAGGGAAAAAACAAAGTGGACAAAATACATTAGCGTGCTGCCAAACTTTCACCACGCACATATTTATAATTATACGGTTCTTGGAGTGAGTGCATACACTCATGACGTTTTTAGTAACTTCAGGTCACTGCAACAAGCCCAGGTACAGTTTACCGACGGATGGGTACAGGACCTTGAAATGCACAGTGTAGAACGAAAGACCATCATACGAACAAAGGTAATTTTACCAGTCTCACAAATAGTCTTCATAAATACACATTCGTTAACCGTTTATTAATAGGACCTTTGAGCTCAACAGTAATTAATTAGTAGTGGAAATAATTTCTGGTACGCATTACAGAAATGTAGCAGTGACAATAATATTGTATGCTGTAATCGTACTGGGCAATTAGTGATACAAAAAAAAAATGTTTTATCCTGTGAATAAAAGTATATGTTTTTGTCAATGTACCCAATGTACCATGGTAATAACAGAAGCGAAACGCAATATTCTGTCAGGACAATTCACTATTTATGCACAATAAACAAAGGAGCATAGCGCAACAATTTCTGTTCAGCGCCAGACTTGCTTGTAACTTACATCACCAATTATGTTGTGAAAAATTACGTATTAACTACTACAAAACACTTACCTTTGTGGAAATGCTTTGAGCAGACTAACATGTGAGCTGGATGTTCTGGGACGTTATATTTAGTCTTCGAATGGCTGCAATCCAGGCCATCCGTGGCTTTTTGTTACTTCGGAACTCAATTGTTACACCTGGTAGAGCAGAACGCTGATCATTTTATTAAAGATGAAAGACTTTAGACAGACACATCTGCTTACCTGTATCTTTTGCTCGTTTCCCCTTGTAGGAGTCATAATTAAATGTACTGAATTTTAATGATCACTGGGTTTTCATTTGTTTGGTTGCTATGGTGATGTGTAATGGGAGTCACGTGGGTGCTAGCGGTTGTCAGTCGGTCGTAGTGTAGAGCCTGTGATGTTTTAAGAGTTTGAATCGCGAGCCGATCACATTGCTCTGTAAACTTTTCAAGCACTTTAATAAACAAGCAAGCAATTCCACCTCTCGCATTATTGCGTAAAGTTGACAGGCAAATAGGCAGGCTCAGTCCCCGGCCTCTACTCCTCCTCTTCTTTTCTCTTTTTTTAGAGTTTAAAAACGGGTTGTGTGTGAGACTTTAAATCAACAAAATATAAAATATACATTTTAAATTGTTATTGATCCCTTTACTCCTGGTCCTAAAGTGTATATTTATTTTCTTACTCTTCTTATATATATTGTTTGTTTACTTGCACTGCTGTAACTGGAGCCTCGTCGTCTCCTCTCTCTATATACTGGACTGTATGTAGCGGAGATGACAATAAAATTTACTTTGACTTCAGCAGCGAGCAGGCGCACCGAGGGCTCTCGCGCTCACTTTTCGCGTATAGAATTTTGAAAAAACATCGGTGCAAATTATAAGTCTGTATTATAATGTCTGGTGTTTTCGTGTTTGTTGGTTTGTTTGTAATTTATTTTATTTTGCGAGTTGGTAATTTTTGCCGCTCCAGCCAGCCAGAGCATCCTCCGCCGCCCCGCCCTCTCCTCCCTGTGCCGCAAGCAGCAGGCGCACCTCGCAAACGGAGGGCGCCCTTACGCCCAGCAAATGGGCGATAGAAAACCAATGCCATTCTCAATATGCGCTGGGATGATGTCAGGGCAGCATGAGAACAAGCCGTGATGCCGCCCCGGGCAACCGCCCGCGTCGCCCGTATCTAAGACCGCTACTGTTGACAATTACCTTTAGATGTGAGAGGTAGTGATGGTCCGCTTGAAGCTGACGCTCCGGTGCGTGTGTCAAAAACATCAATGCGCTGCTTCAGAAGCACCGTGTCGAGGCTTGAATCGTTTGGCCAGAGTCACGTGATTAGTGACGTCTGAAGCTTCGTTTAGAACGTAATTTTTTTTTACTGAACTTTATTGAACACACAATAAGTATACAACATACAAACAGATGAAGTTTACGAAAGAACAGAACATGAACATACAAAAACAGGGGTAAAAAAAAAAAATATTATATACGCGAAAAAAATCAACATATAAATATTGTTCTGAGAGCCTTTTTGTTGGTTGAGTCTGATATTGATTGTATGTACAAATCCATATCCTTATAAAAAGGCAGAAATATGGTGTTTTATTAATAAACTTACATTTATAGATAGAACATTTAGCTAAACGTATTAAGAAATGTACAATAAAAAAAAATTATCATTCTTCCTGGGGAACTTAAAGAAACAGAATAAAACATTTTCCCATCATTAAGAAAACTCCCTTTAAATATGGACAATAACAAAACTGCTAAATTCCTTCCAGAATCTCTGTGCAGAGAAACAGTACCAAAAAAGATGTGCCACAGTTTCTGGATGATCCCCACAGAAAGTTCAATTAGTATTTATGTGTCTTTTAAATGTTACCATATAGTGACTGGCAGGGTAACATTTATGAAGAATTTTATATGAGATTTCCTTCACCTTGTTTACAATTAGATATTTATGGGATCATCCAGACTGTCTTCCAGGTGATATCTGGAACATGTCGGTTCCATTAAGATATTATATATATGGGAGAGATATGATATCTTCTTGGAATAAACTACATATTCTCTTATTGCTGTTACCAAGTTCCTGTGAAAAGCAGATTTTTCCCACTGCTGACTCAGCGGGATCAGGGAGAGTGACTGAGGTAGATATTGAACTGTCAGTGTTTTTATATAACATTAAAGTACCTGAGGGTATGGCACCAAGCATCATTGAGAATTCCCAAGCACTGACTGGAAAATTATATAGTATAAGGGATTCATTTTAAGCAAGTGGTGCTCCCTCTTTATTAACCAGCTGAGCCACCAATAGGATCCCATTTTGGACCCAAGTTTCCAGGAAAAGTGATAATAAAAGAAATAAAATCTCTTTTTTTTTTTTCCAGATGAGGTATTTGTGTAGTGAGAAGTTGTGTTTATAAATGAGGGTCCACGCTAAGAGCACTTGCTTATGGAAGGATGAAAGATTTACAGGGAGTTTTCCAACACTGTAATTACAATTTAAAATAAAATTAAAGCCACCAAAATGGGAGAAAATATGATATGGTATAAAATTCCAGATAGAGGTAGGGTTTTAAGAAAATGTTTAGCCCAAATAATTTTAAAGTGTTATTTAAAGTAGAAAAGTCTAAAATGTTAAGCCCACCTGATTCATAGTTATTAATCACAACAGATTTTCTAATATAATGTGTACGGTTTTTCCATATAAAATTAAAGAGCATGCGGTCAATGTCTTTACTAATTTTCTTATCCAGATGTAAGGAGAGAGCAGCATATGCCAGTCGGGATATCCCTTCAGCTTTAGTAATTAACACTCTACCTTTCAGAGATAAATCCCTTTGCAGCCACTGGTTGAACTTTTTTCAGATTTTTTTTGTATAATCGGATTGAAGTTTGACGAGCATCTTGACTTTTGGTCTTTGGATATTAACAGTCCTGGGTATGTGACTTGTTGTTTAACAGAAATGTTACAGATTGCATTTGCAGTGCATCCTTTAATTGCTAGCAATAGCTAGTGTTATTCTCTATACTTTCTATGAAAACCTGCAGTAAGAACGGAGCCAGGAGATTAGAAAACGATTTATAAAACTCTGCAGTTAAACCATCTGTGCCAGGAGATTTGTTGGCCTTAAGTGCAGAAATAGAATTACAAACTTCCTCCACAGTCAGAGGGCTGTCACAGTGACTTCTATCTTCCACAACAATAGTTTTTAGGTTTTTAATATTATTGAGAATCAGTGTTCAGACATCCTCATTATATTTTGAGTTGTACAGTTTAGTATAGAATTTGGCACAGAAATTTGAAATTTCTCTAGGATTGTCAGAGACAATGCCATTAATATTTAGTTGATTTTGGATCTGTATTTTTCAAGTCTGAAAAAGCAGAATTTTGTTCTCCCTCCTCCAGCTACCTCTTCCTGGATCTTGCAAAAGCATCCTCAGCTTTGTGTCGATATAAACCGTCCAATTTATTTTGAAGGTCTAGTAAAGTTAATTTATCTTCCTCTGAGATTTCTTCTTGATATTTCTGGTAATAAGAGACAATTTTCCTTATCACTTCTTCCTCTTCAGCTTTCCTCGATTTAGTAATTTGACTCCCATATCTTCTCAAGAATTTGCATGCTTCAAATTTAAAAAGTTCCCAATTGGTACAAAAGGACTTCTCTGTGTTCGCTTTATTTCAATAATGAGCCATTAATTTATTAATCTGCGTGTTAACAATTTTATCTTTTAGTAAGGAGTTATTTAACTTCCAATAAGAGAATTTATAAGGTATATTATCCAGTGTGAGCATTTGGATGTTAATGTAAATTGCTCTATGATCAGTGAGGGGGTGGTATATTAACAGTAATATTATCTTTATCAATATAGTCAGAAACGAACTGTCTTATTGCTCCAGGTAAAAAGTCTATCATCTGGAAATTTTTCTCTCCAAATATCCATAATATAAAAATTTCCCATGAATAACTGCATTATCTAAAGAGATGTTAAAGTCTCCACGAATTAAGAGGATTGAATTTGGGTATTTGGAGAGACAGAAATTAATTCTTTCTTCTAAGGAGTCAAGTAATTTATCATTTTCAGTTTTATCATTGTAACCATATGTATTTACTGTAATGAAAGTACTGTTATTGTATCTAATTATTGAACAAAGGTAGTGTCCTAAGGTGTCTCCAGCAGAACGCTCAGAGCCATGGAACAACCAGACTTCATTACCCCATTGTGATTTCCAAAAATTTGTATCAGCAGGTGTGGAATGACTCTCTTGGAAAAAACAAAAGTCAGTTCTAAATTGTTTGGCAAACAAAACAAAGCTTTGTGTTTACAGGTTTGTCTTAACCCCCTGGTATTATTAGAACTTCATATTAGAAAAAGAAACTCATTACAAACTTATTAGAAAAAGATAAAGAGAAAAAGTAAGTTCTAAACTTCACACACACACACACACACACACACACACATATGTGTATATGTATATATGTATATATATATACATATATACATATATACATATACATATATATATATATATATACATATATACATATATATATACATATATATATATATATACATATATATATATATATACATATATATATATATATACATATATATATATATATACATATATATATATATATACATATATATATATATATATATATATATATATATATATATATATATATATATATATATATATATATATATATATATATATATACACACACATATATTTAAAAAAAAAAAAAAACACCCAGCACGCCCCTGCGGGCGGTTTATCCTTCAAGCTCGGGTCCTCTACCAGAGGCCTGGGAGCTTGAGGGTCCTGCGCAGTATCTTAGCTGTTCCCAGGACTGCGCTCTTCTGGACAGAGATCTAACCCTAACCCCCTTGCCTGCTAGCATCTTGCACCCTGCTGTTATGTGCTGGATTGTCTCTGGGGCATCTTTACACAGCCTGCACCTGGGGTCTTGCCTGGTGTGATAGACCCCAGCCTCTATGGATCTTGTACTCAGAGCTTGTTCTTGTGCTGCCATGATTAGTGCCTCTGCGCTATCTTTCAGTCCAGCTTTGTCCAGCCACTGGTAGGATTTCTGGATATCAGCCACCTCCTCTATCTGCCGGTGGTACATACCGTGCAGGGGCCTGTCCTTCCATGATGGTTCCTCGTCTCCCTCCTCTTTCTTGGGTTTCTGCTGCCTGAGGTATTCACTGAGCACGCTGTCAGTTGGGGCCATCTTCGTGATGTATTCTTGGATGTTCGTTGTCTCATCCTGGATTGTGGTGCTGACACTCACCAGTCCCCGACCCCCTTCCTTCCGCTTAGCGTACAGCCTCAGGGTGCTGGACTTGGGGTGAAACCCTCCATGCATGGTAAGGAGCTTTCTTGTCTTTATGTCAGTGGCTTCTATCTCCTCCTTTGGCCAGCCTATTACCCCGGCGGAGGAGCACGGCTAAAAAAACTTATTACTTTTTCTGGGTCACAAAATAAACTTTTAAGATATTTTCAGGTGAGAATGTAGCTGTGTAAAGTTCAAATATCTGTTAGATTTATCAAGACATCACATATTTGCAAAAATGCTCCGACGTTTTCGGAGACGTCCATTTTTTTCATGCTTTGTGGCAGCTTTTTAACATCTGTGGCATCTATTAATGTCAAATCTAGCCTTTATTTAACAACATAAGTAAACTCTATGTTACAATGATTGCACAGCCATTAAGGATAAAATCAGTTTCTGAAAAATGTTCTGCTTTTTCTCCCTCTGCTTGCTTCTTACTGTCTTTGAGGCTATGACCAGCACTCCTGCTGTTGGACAGAAAGCATCACTCAGGTAAGTATTTTGGTTTTTCCAATATATTAGCAACTGTCAGTGACATTTATATTAATCAGGCTGAACTTTAATCATACTTTAGATCAGCCTGTTTTACTTATTGTTTTATTTGTGCTTTGGTTTGGGAAGTTGTTCTGTACTGATCTTTTCCCTGTCTTCTGTTATTAGACTTGAGATATGACTGCACTATGCTGTTGCTGTTGACTCCAGTTAATTCTACAAGACATGCTGTGTAAGTAAACAAACAACAGTTTGATCTGCATTTCTTGAAAGATCACATCCCCCAAACTTAGTTTAGAGGGTCTACACTGTAAATAGTGAAGTCTGCAAGTTTTCTAACAGCAAACTTTGTTTTGTGCCCAAATCATTTTGCACATCATTAGAATGAAAGTTATTGGCCATGTTTGCATAGCCCTTTTTAAAATGATGCCTTCATGACATTATTGTGTGTTGGGTGGTGGTCACGGCTATCCAGACTGACAAGTGGGACGTTGAATGTCACCTCTCCGGTGGGGAGGGGGCCTGAGATTGTCCAAATTGGAGTCTGTTTTATACCAAATGCAGAAAAAAATGTTTTAAGAAAGCAATTAAGTTCATGTTCCAAAAAATATGATTGTTTGCTTGCAGGACACCAGGAGAGATGAGTCCTCCGTCACAGATGGTGTGGTCAGTGAAGATGGTCGCCTGCAGGTTCAAGCTCATTGCATCTCCAACCCACATCCACTGCCACTGTACTTAAGGGAAGTTAAAGACTTTGTCTGCACCTACATTTGGATCACCTCAATCCATGACAGTCATTCAGGCAGTAATGCCTGGACTGGAAACAAGCATCCTTAAAATTTTACAACATTCCAGCTCCTGTGTTGGAATGAAAAACAAATGTGTTGTTTAAATCAGAGACTGCACTTGTGACAGAACAACAAATATTTTATTTTGATTATATAAGTAAGTACAAAACAAACTTGAGGTAGGCCTAAACTTATTTTCAGAATAATTACATCTGAGACTTTGTTTCATTGTAAGATTATATCAGTGAAGGCAATATAATTGTTTGTTGTTCAGCAGAACAGTGTCCAGTATGTTGGCTGTTATACTTTGTTGTGTTTGAAAATAAAAGTTGGGCTCATTTTAACATCATTACAAAAAGTGTTGTTAATTATTTTTATTGTTGTTAAATTGTTTTTTTATTTAGTTGAACTTGAAATGTTTGTCAGTAGGTAAACAATTCATATTGTAAAGTCAGAAATATCAAGTTATTCTTAATACTGCAGACTTGCAATGTATAAGTTGTCCTAACAGTCATCTTAAGTAAGCTTTACTTAGTTTTTTTTTGAGGCAACGAGTTTCCTTAATTTTTTGAGTTCTGGGAACTAACAAGGCTGTACAGTGTACTCAAAATGAGTAAGTTACCCTAACTTGGTCATCTTACGTAAACTTGATCCAATTTTTTTGAGTTCTGGGAACAAATGAGCTTGTACAGAGTACTCAAAATAAATAAGTTGTCCTAATTTAGTCATTTTTAGCTAAGCTTTACTCAATTTTTTTGAGGCAACGAGTTTCCTCAATTTTTTTGAGTTCTGCGAACTAATTAGATTTTACAGTGTATCTCTATCACCTTTCCCCTTACGTTTTCTTTCTCAGTCTCCTTGACTCCATGTAGTCTGAGATTCCACCTCCTGAAATATCTTTCCAACTCAGATATTCTCTGAATTGTTAGTGTTAGCAGCATAAATTTGATGTTTGACCATTGCTCACAAACATTCTGTGCAGAAATCGGTAGAGAGCGTCTGTTCACTCCGCCATCTTTTCACCGTCCACCATTTAGAACGTACCTGATTCAGTGGTTTATAAGCAGCTAACGGCATTACGTTTCTTCAGTAAAGAGTAATCTAACTAATTACTATTTCTATCGTTACAACGACGTTACTGTTACTAACAGAAAAATGTGGTGCGGTCACGTTACTATTTTTCAACAAACAGACGGTTGAAGCTGTGTTTAGCTTACTGCACCTGATATCAGTTGCACAGAAGTAGCTGTAAGTAATCTGGACGCTACATTTTTAAGTAGCTGCGCGCTCCTGCAGAAGGCAGTCACTTTCTGTCCGACAATCACTTTTTGGCTCAACACCTGGAGCTAAGGGGGCAAAACAATCGCATGAGTGCTGCTGTTTGACTGAGGAAGAATAAAGTAGTCAAGGTAAGCCAACCACATGACCACTTCAAGATGACGAAGCAACAAGGTGATATATACCAGTTTTAAATTGTGTTGACAGGCCACGTAAAACCAGAGTCATGATTTTTTTAGGTAGACCTGTTGATAGGTTTATGTTACAAACCTATTCGCTGGAATGTTAAGGACAATTTAATTATACAGCAAAGCAAGACACGAGTAGGCAAAGTTCTTCATGTTTCTCGTGCACGGGAGAGAACTGGACAAACGCCGTTCGTTCGCTTGCTCTCATCTGCTCCCCCGTAACACTGCTCTTTTATTGAGGTTACATGAATATACATAGCTTCATTAAAATATGACGTCTACATACAAACAAAGAGTACCTTGCCTGAGCGTTGTGTAAGTGTGTGTGTGTGTGTGTGACCCCATAAACAACTTCCCTAACCCTGCTGCTTTGGAAGTCCAACAGTTCATCTAAACAAAAGGCACTTAGCCTAAAACAGATATAGACACGTTTATCCTACCGTAAAACAATAAGAGAAGGTATGCCCTCTCCCATGCTCCCAGAATGTGGGTGTGAAAGCCAGAACACTCTGGAATGCACACCAAGCCTTTGCAGACAATTAAGGATCACACATCCCATCACTACACAATCGACTATACACCTCTAAGCATATGTGGTTAAATACCTCTAAGCATAAATGACAATAAACAATGCAAATCTAACACCTGTAAAGATGCTGTTACAGTAATCAAGCCTACTAAAATTGAATGCATAGACTAGTTTTTCCAGGTCCTGTTGAGACATCATATCAGTACTTACTTTTAAACGTTTACTCTTTGGCCGCTCCGCTTCCACTGTTTTTTTTCGGCAAAATTATCCACACCCAACCCATTTTAGGTTTCTGTTGTACTGCAAGGTTCTGTACAGGAGAACCAAACCAAGAGCAAATATTACGTCTCATTTACACCTGAGCACGAAGAGGCTTCAAAATTTAGCAAATTGAATCATCTTTGTTTAGATGTGAGAAGAATCATATAGAAATGAAAAAGTATAAATATAAATCCAGAGCAAAGATATCCTCTAAATCAGCGTAGCACATGTGCAGCTGCTGGGATTCACTTAAGCATTCGGTTCATTGCGTTTGCAGATTTTTCTCTCGCTGTTCTGGCTCACAGCGCTGCAAGCACAAAAATAAATATCCCCAAAGGTGTGAAAGGGAGCTAATTAGTAAGAGTATTGTTACTCTCCCCAGGAGTAGTCCAGCAGTAGAAATCAGTCCAATAACAAGATGTGTAACATCTAGCAGGGTGAAAGAAAAGGTGCATTGGTAATGCCCATTATTGTAATGCTTTTTTAAGATGATCAAAACTTTATTTTACTTTGGGTTACTGGGATAAGTGATGGATGGAGGGAATTTTACTTCAGTCACAGAAATCCTAAACAGGAAGGAGGAGCAGAGTTACAGTGGATCACTATCCAGCAGGGAAACAAGATTTATTTCAATTTCTTGGCCATGAGTGAGATTTACTAAATGGGCAAATTAGGGTGATGACACCGTTCCAGAATGATCTATTAATAGTGCACACATTTACATTCAGAGATGCATGCAGCCAGTTCATTTCAGTATTGACTGGCTTTCTACCGGTTCGATTTGATCATGGAGACACTGAATCTGCTAAACTAATTAAAACATTGTAAGTTCAGGTCCTCAGTTTACGTTTCTTTGTGAAAACAGCACAGCAAAGGAGACTTTATGACGTTTTGGTATAAAGGATTAATCTTCTGACCAAACCTGCTGGGACTGTGTGAGGTCCTGAGGCTAAGAGTAAGGATTTATCCACAGGAGAGCTGCGTTCTTACAAACCATCCCACTGTGTAAACCTGACATCTGTGGAACAGCTGAGCTGTATGATGTGTACAAGGACACAAAACATTATTTACCATCAGATCCCGAGCCCTCGATGTGTTAATCAAGAAAATGCTGCTGTGCTGTGCTACATCCATAAATAGATGTAAACCATGTAAACCTGTATTAAGTAGAAGTTCAGCCCAGCAACCAGTTCAGTTCAACACAAGTTTAAATGATTCTATCTGAACTCTGTGGAGCCTGATCTCAAGCTTTTTGAGTCTGACACTGAAACCAGAGGATCTTTCTGTCTCTTCAGATTCACTGTGATCCAGTGATGGGAGTGATTTCAGCCCTGAGTGATCACGCTGATGTTTGCACAGAGCAGACAATGAGGTGAATGTTTTGGCACATTGGTAACAGTGAAACAGTTTATTAGTAACGTGGGATCGTTTGTGTTCGGAGTATGAACTGAGAATCCTGAAGCTCTTGTCACACTGGTCACAGCTGTAGTTTCCTTCCATGTGTGCACGTTCATGCTTGTTACGATGACCTGAACGTGAGAAGCTTTTGTCACAGTGTCTGCACTTGTATGGTTTCTCTCCTGTGTGGACTCGTTTGTGTGATTTAAGCTCACCTGCAGTGGTGAAGGATGACCCACACTGATCACAGAGGTGCTGTTTAACCCCACTGTGAATCAGTTCATGTCGTTTTAAGTCACGTGATGTGGTGAAGCTTCTCCCACATTCTTTGCAGTATTTCAGTTTGTCTCCAGTGTGTCTACGTTGATGTATTTTTAGGTCAGCTTGCCAACTGAATGTTTTTTCACAGAGGTCACAACGAAAGTCTTTCCCACCACCACAGTGATGACAGGGTTGAGAACTGGATCCATCTGTGTCGCTCTGCTTCTAAACAAAGACACAAAGACAGTGTAAGTCAGTCCTTCAACACTTTTATCCTGAACGTCGCCTGAAATAAAGAGCATCTCTGCAGATGTCCAATTACATTTTACTGTTTCAGTTAACACACTCAGTTTACTGGGCTGCAATAACTACAATACTTCCACCATAATACTACAGTAATACTAAAATCATAACTGAAATGAAAATCTGAATAATCACTCAGAGCTGCTTTTCCATGCAGTAGAATTGCTAACATGCTAACACAGTTTAATGAGCAGAGTTGTTCCAAACAGTCAGGCTAAAATGACAAGATAAAAATATAAATACATACCTCACAGTAACTGCACTTGTAGAGTCTCTTTCTGGTGTGGATCTGTTGGTGTCGTCTCAGGTAATGTGGAGATTTAAAAGTCTTCTCACACAGGTCACATTTATAAGGTCGTCCCTCAGTGTGGGAAAACATGTGTCGTTGTAACTTTGCGTCTGTTATAAACTCTTTCCCACACTGTTCACAGCAGTACACATCATGTCTGGTGTGAATGCGTAGGTGTATATTTCGGTGCCCTCTCTGGCTGAAAGTTTTTCCACAGATGTCACAGCTGTATGCCTTAATTCCAGAGTGGGTAACTAGATGATTCTGTAAGTGGCTAATTTGAATAAAAGCTCTGCCACACTGATCACAGCTGTACACTTTAACTCCACTGTGGATGAGTTGGTGTTGTTTTAGGTAACCCTTCCTGGTAAAAGACTTTCCACACAAGTCACAGCTGAACGGCCTCTCTCCACTGTGGATGAGTTGGTGTTGTTTTAGGTAACCCTTCCTGGTAAAAGACTTCCCACACAAGTCACAGCTGAACGGTCTCTCTCCAGTGTGGATGACCTGATGCTGTTTTAGTTTAGCCTTCTCAGTAAACTCCTTCCCACACTCGTCACAGCTGTATGCCTTAATTCCAGAGTGGGTAACTAGATGCTTCTGTAAGCTCATACTGCGATTAAAAGCTCTGCCACACTGATCACAGCTGTACACTTTAACTCCACTGTGGATGAGTTCGTGTTGTTTTAGGGAATCCTTCCTGGAAAAACACTTTCCACACAAGTCACAGCTGAACGGTCTTTCTCCAGTGTGGATGACCTGATGCTGTTTTAGTTTATCCTTCACAGTAAAATCCTTCCCACACTCATCACAGGTGTATGTTTTCTCTCTCTTCCTTCTGTGAGGTTTGTCGGCCTCCTGAGAGCGCTGACTTCTCGCTCCATGTTGGTGCTGCAGTGACAGAGATACAAACAGAGCCAGTGAGTGAAATGCAGTCGTGGAACAAACTCAACCTTCAAACTCCCTCCATTAACACTAGTTTTAAACCTGAAGGTGGAGTGTGGCACCAAACACCTTAAAGGTCTCTTATCACCACCTGCTGGTAGTTCTAACACATTACATCCAACCTGGTGTTAAAAAGAATTCATGACTGTTCAAACACTAAAATCATGCCCATCCCTCTAATTGTATGTACACACACACACACACACACTTTTATATTACTTTATAATTTATATTATTTTGTTGTTTCCTATTACATATTTCTTTAATTTGTATAGATTTATACATAACTATTCAGTGATAATAAATCCTATGTTTATTTATTTGTTTATTCATAAGGAACCCCATTAGCTTCCACAACAGATGTTGCTCGTCTTCTGTCATATACAATCATATGGAGGAAAAAACATGGCAGCGACGGAGAATGAGAAGGGTGAAAGCGGATCATTGAATGAAACAGATGAACCAGAATTGGTTTGTAAAAATGCTGCAACTTCAGTGGTGTGGAACTGGTTTAGCGTTCGTCCGTCAGATACACAACAAACACTACTTGTGGTAGAGCATGCTAGCAGGCCGTCGTTATTACCGTGTTTTTTTAGAGTTGTAAAGTATTTTGTCTAGTGTCAATTATATCGTCAGCTACATCGTTAACGCAAATTTTCAAATGTATATTGTGATAAATATTTTTGGTCATATCGCCCTGCTCTGTCTGTCACCTTCTGTGTTGAGCTCATCGTTTTCTCTGTAGTGGCTGAGCTGAGTCCAAGTAGCTGAAAATGTTCCTCTGCTGCTCCGTCAGACTCTTCTCCTCCTGCTGATCAGCTGGGACACAAAACAGATCTTTGTTTGACTCTTCAGTGCAGTGTGGAGCCTAAGTGTCTCATATGTTCATCTGACAAGACAAAGAACACATTTTTGTTTCCCGAGGTGGGCAACTTATTGGAAACAAACACAAAAGGTTTGAGCACTGATATCTGGCATTGAAAGATGCAATGCCAGCAATGTGGATGGTTAAGACTAAAACAATCATTAAGCAAAGACAACTAACCCCCACTAATCGCTGGGCGATATAAGATTCTTTCATATCACGATATGTTTTTTTCATTTCTGGCGATAACGATACATATCACGATATAAGCCAAATAACTATATTTGTAAGATTTCAATGTGCCGTTGCTCACAAGTAAAATGTGAAATAATCAGCAGCTTGTTTTAATTTAAATATTTATTTCCCATAATAAGTTCAACAGGGTAGATGTACTTAAGGAACATGAGACTTCAGTTTCAGATAAATAAAGGCAAATATTGCAAACTACACAAAAGGCATCCGCTAAAGCGTTTAAGTTTCAAAATAGAACAAACCAAACAGACTAAGTTGTCAATTCCACTTAGAAACAAAATATTAATTCTAAAAATAAATCTTAGTTTGTTTTACAGAAGAACAGACAAAATTGACTAACTTTTGTCAATATCAAATAAACTGAGAACAAAAAGGAAATTCTCAATCTCTCCTTGTTGTATAGCTTAGCTTTTCAAACAGTTTTAACAGTTACTTTAGTCTGACAAAAGCCGAATGACGAATTAGCGCTTCCAGTCAGAGATTGAGCATGCACCAGTTTATTGTATTTTCAGACTTGCTTTCGGCACAATTTACAGTGCGCGCTACTCTGTTTTTTGTCAGACTTGAAATAGCCGAAATACCTTCACACTACGGAACTTCTCTGGCTCTTCCGTTCGACAATCTCTCCGGCATTGGAACCATCATCTGTTTTCTCTTCGGTAACGTTCGGTCACGCTCTCGGTTGATTTTTCTCTAGTCGGCACACTCATTTCCTTCATTACCTGGGCAGCCCGGTTGGCTGCTTCCCAAACAAATACACATGTGCGCCTTGGCGCTTGTGCTGCACGTAACAAGTCACGTGACACTGCGGCTGTGATTGGTTTGGCTCTGCGCTACTTAATTTGGATTGACTGTTCTTCATTTTTCTTTTTTTTTTAAGATGACAAGAGAGATGAGGCCTATCGCAATAGTTTAATTTTTCTATCGAGAAAAAGTTATTTCGCAATACATATCGTTATCGTTCTATTGCCAAGCTCTACCCACACCACGATTTTTTGATATGGGCAACCACCCATGTCGCCCGTATCAAAAACCGCTACTGTGTGTCACAAGTTAATCTGTAGGCTATGGTACTTGGCCAGAGGTGGCGCTGGTTGACTCGACTCCATTTGAGTGCACACAATGTAAATTGCACGCTTTAGTTGTGCAGCGAAAATGATAATTGCCCTTATCAAAAACCGCTACTGCCTATACTACTGCGCTTTGATGTCGCTCGTAAGGGTGAAACTCATTGTGAAACGTTTGAGAACCACTGCTACAGAACAATGGAGATTTCTATGGGCTCAAAATGTGGTCATAAATATTTTGTACTTGTAAATCAGTTTTGTACTTGTAAATCAGGATTTGTATGTGTAAAAAAAGATTTGTGTGTGTAAAAAAGATTTGTATGTGTAAAAAGAATTTGTGTGTGCGTAAAAAAGATTTGTGTGTGGACTTAGCCAAAAAAAAAAAAAAAAACCTGCAAGTTACAAGTACGAATTTTGACCCTTTTTTTCTTCCTGTCACCTGATTGGACAATGTCATGTCAATCACAAATGTAACAATCCAATCAGAGAACAGATGGGTTTGGTTGTCGGAGGGGCACTTTTGTGAACTGCAGGTCCTTGAAGGGTAATACAGTTTGAAGCTGGAGGATCTCTATATAAATATCCGATAGCAGCTAGGTCCCCTAACTTTCAGCAGCTGTTGAACGGATAAAGTTGTGGTATGTCAGTGGTTAGAAATACCAATATTACTTTAGGATTAGTTTAACACAAAGTCAGGGTTGACCCGGGACTATTGCTGTGAGTCACAGTGCGCAGCATAAAAGTCCTTTCACATGCAGGATGTGCTGCTAATGCTAACTAAAAGCCAAGGATCCAGAATTTGTTGCGCTGGCTGCTGAGCTCTGTGGGTTTTTGCAGCAGATCTACCTATACTAGATGCACCTGCTCCTTGTCGTTTCTATCTCTGACTTTATGTCCTCTACAAGAGTTTGTTTTTTTTTGCTAGTTCTTCAAATGTTCAATAAAAACATGTATGCTAATTCCTAACGAAGAAAGCTTTGTAATGAAGATTGTCATTTCCAAAACACACTCTGGAGAGCCTCGCCTTTAACGGTCTTCTCTCACAGAGAGCAACAGAAAACTTCGAAAAACTCGAGATTGACTGAACTCAGTTCAAAGTTACCTTGGCACTTACCTTTAGATGTGAGAGGTAGTGATGGCCCGCTTGAAGCTGACGCTCCGGTGCGTGTGTTAGAAAGATCAACACGCTGCTTCAGAAGCACTGTGTCGAGGCTTGATTCGTTTGGCCAGAGTCACATGATTAGTGACGTCTGAAGATTTGGAACGTACCCTTTTTTAAATTGAACTTTATTGAAACACAATGAGTATACAACATACAAACAGATGAAGTTTACAAAAGAACAGAACATGAACATACAAAATCAGGGGTAAAAAAATTATTATATGAGTAGGGCGAAAAATCAACATATAAATATTGTTCTGAGAGCCTTTTTGTTGGTTGAGTCTTAATTGATTGTATGTACAATTCCATATCCTTATAAAAAAGACAGAAATATGGTGTTTTATTAATAAACTTACATTTATGGATAAAAAAAAAATAGCTAAAAGTATTAACAAATTTTTTATAAAAAAAACATTTACCATTCTTCCAGGAGAACTTAAAGAAACTGTCATGGTCCCTGTGCCTCCCCGGCCAGCCCAGTGTGGCCACAAGTGTTGTTGTTTTTCTCTTGCTCTCTCTCTCCTACCTGTCTGCCTGGGCGGAGCTCTGATTGGGCTCCTGCCCTTGGCCACGCACCTGCAGCTGATCTCAAGCGATTGCAATTCTCTGGCTCTTCTTAAGGCTGGGGCTCTGAGCTATTCGTCGCTGGAATATTGAGTAACTCTCGTTAGTATTGCCTGGCTTCTTGCAATTCTACTGTTCCCGTGTTTGCCTTCGACTTACCCTCGTCTGTGTAAATAGGTTTACCTGGATCAGCCCTTCTGTGACCCCTGGACCCCGTGAGTGAGAGTGAGCTGTGCTTGTGTGGAGACTGTTTGGACAAGGAGCAGAGCGAGTGCGAGGAAGTGTGTCTCCCCAGCCTGTTGATCCCCGGGACCCTGGTGTTTTCCCACCACCCCTTCATGTGTATATAGCGCACCAGTGTGATTAATAAAGTGTCGTTGAACCGTGCTACCTCCGTCTGCGCCTGAGTCCGTTCCACTCCCGTGACAGAAACAGAATAAAACATTTTCCCATCATTAAGAAAACTCCCTTAAAATATGGACAATAACAAAACTGCTAAATTCCTTCCAGAATCTCTGTGTAGAGGAACAGTACCAAAAAAGATGTGCCACAGTTTTTGGATGATCCCCACAGAAAGTTCAATTAGTATTTATGTCTCTTTTAAATGTCAACATATAGTGACTGACAGGGTAACATTTATGAAGAATTTCATATGAGATTTCCTTCACCTTGTTTACAATTATATATTTATGGGATCATCCAGACTGTCTTCCAGGTGATATCTGGAAACATGTTGGTTCCAGTAAGATATTATATATATGGGAGAGACACAATATCTTCTTGGAATAAACTACGTATTCTCTTATTGCTGTTACCAAGTTCCTGTGAAAAGCAGATTATTCCCACTGCTGACTCAGCTGGATCAGGGAGACTGACTGAGGTAGATATTGAACTGTCAGTGTTTTTATATAACATTAAAGTACCTGAGGGTATGGCACCAAGCACCATTGAGAATTCCCAAACACTGACTGGAAAATTATATAGTGTAAGGAATTCATTGTAAGTAAGTGGTGCTCCCTCTTTATTAACCAGCTGAGCCACCAATAGGATCCCATTTTGGACCCAGGTTTCCAGGAAAAGTGATAATAAAAGAAATAAAATATCTCTGTTGTTATGGTTTTTCCATATAAAATTAAAGAGCATGCGGTCAATGTCTTTACTAATCTTCTTATCCATATGTAAGGAGAGAGCAGCATATGCCGGTCGGGATATCCCTTCAGCTTCAGTAATTAAGACTCTACCTTTCAGAGATAAATCCCTTTGCAGCCACTGGTTGAACAATTTTTCGGATTTTTTTGTATAATCGGAGTGAAGCTTGACGAGCATCTTGACTTTTGGTCTTTGGATATTAACAGTCCTGGGTATGTGACTTGTTGTTTAACAGAAATGTTACAGATAGCATTTGCAGTGCAGTCTTTAATTGCTAGTAATTCACATTTTTTTAGATTTAGACATAAACCAGATGCCTCAGAGAAATCACTAATAACACTAAGGGCTGGACGGATTTGATTTGCATTCTTCAAGAAGAGTGTGGTGTCATTAGCTAGCTGGCTGATGATGAGCTCCTTATCAGCTATGGTGATTTCTTGTATAACAGGTCAAATCTCGGGGTGGAGCCGTTAATCATTTTAATTGAGCTATTGCCATTCGTGTACAACGTTTTGATAGCTTTACAGAAAAATGCCAAATTTTTCCAAAGAGTGGAAAATAAATTGATGTTCAATTGTATCAAAATCCTTTTAAAAATCCAGGAAGAGAATGAAGCTATTGTCAGATACCAAATCAGAGTAATCAAGTAGATCTAAAACCAGTCTAATGTTATTAGAAATGTGTCTATTTCTCATAAAGCCTGATTGTGTCTCATCAATAATTGTATCCAAAAACTCTTTAATTCTGTTAGCAAGTATAAAGCCATAATCTCATAGTCATTATTGAGCAGACAGATGGGTCTCCAATTATCAATAAGAAGTAAGTCTTTGTTTGGCTTTGGAATAAGTGTTATGAGACCCTGAGTAAGAGTAGAAGGGAGGATGTTATTCTCTATACTTTCTATGAAAACCTGCAGCAAGAACGGAGCCAGGAGATTAGAAAATGATTTATAAAACTCTGCAGTTAAACCATCTGTGCCAGGAGATTTGTTGGCTTGCTCTGTGGTAGAGTATCACTTCCTGTAACTGCTCAAACACAGTGGTGTTTCTGAGTAGCTTTTTCTGCTAAGCAATTTAATTAAAAAACTTTTAGATATATTCCTTTTTCATAGTATAATCTTCACGTGCTTCATCCGAAGCACCCTTTCTGTGTACTCACTACCTAATTTATAGCCAAAGTATTCACTCACTGTCTCTGTACTGTTTCGCTAGCTTAGCTTAGCTCGTAGCCAACTCGTTAGCACCATGGCTACTTCACCTGTCCCTCCTGCACTTTCTTGCTCATTGTGTCAGATGTTTAGCTACTCCTCTGCCTCCTTTAGCAGTAATGATACCTGTAACAAATGTAGCATATTTGCAGCATATTTGCATTTGAGGCCAGGATTACTGAATTGGAGACTCGGCTTCGCACCCTTCATTCACCCATAGCTAGCCAGGCCCCTGTAGCTGGTGCAGCCGAAGATAGCATAGGCCCCGCTAGCTGTTCCCCGGAAGACCCCAAGCAGCTGGGGAAAGAGGGCGGCTGGGTGACGGTGAGGAGGAAGCATAGTCTTAAACAGAAGCCCCAGGTACACCACCAACCTGTTCATGTGTCTAACCGTTTTTCCCCACTCTGCGACACACCCGCCGGGGGTCAGACTCTGGTAATTGGTGATTGTGTTCTCAGACATGTGAAGCTAGAGACACCGGCAACCATAGTCAATTGTCTTCCAGGGGCCAGAGCAGGCAACATTGAAGGAAATTTAAAACTGCTGGCTAAGGGTAAACGTAAATACAGTAAGATCATAATTCACGTCGGCAGTAATGACACCCAGTTACGCAAATCGGAGGTCACTAAAATCAATATTGAATCGGTGTGTAACTTTGCCAAAACAATGTCGGACTCTGTAGTTTTCTCTGGTCCCCTCCCCAATCAGACCAGGAGTGACATGTTTAGCCACATGTTCTCCTTAAATTGCTGGCTGTCTGAGTGGTGTCCCAGAAACGATGTGGGCTTCATAGATAATTGGCAAACCTTCTGGAGGAAACCTGGTCTTGTTAGGAGAGACGGCATCCATCCCACTTTGGATGGAGCAGCTCTCATTTCTAGAAATATGGACCAATTTATTAAACCCCCCAAAATATGACTATCCAGAGTTGGGACCAGGAAGCAGAGTTGCAGTCTTACACGCCTCCCTGCAGCTTCTCTCCTCCTGCTACCCCCCCCCCCCCCCCCCAAAACCCATCTCCACAGAAACTGTGTCAGCTCCCAAACAGACAAAAAACAAACTAAAAACCAGCAATAAACAACTTAAACATAAAACATCACAAAGAAAGAACAGTACAGTATCCACATCTGAACCAAAGAGTAAAACAGTGAAATGTGGATTATTAAATATTAGGTCTCTCTCCTCAAAGTCTCTGTTAGTACATGACTTAATAATTGATCAACAAATCGATTTACTCTGCCTTACAGGAAACCTGGTTGCAGCAGGATGATTATGTTAGTTTAAATGAATCACACCCCCAAGTCATTCTAAACTACAGAAACCTCGAAGCACAGGCCGAGGGGGCGGTGTGGCAGCAATTTTTCACACCAGCCTATTAATTAATGAAAGACCAAGACAGACTTTTAATTCATTTGAAAGCCTGATGCTTAGCCTTGTCCACCCCAACTGTAAAACTCAGAAACCAGTCTTACTTGTTATCATATATCGTCCACCTGGGCCTTACACAGAGTTTCTGTCTGATTTCTCAGACTTTTTATCTGATTTAGTGCTCAGCTCAGATAAAATAATTATTGTGGGTGATTTTAACATCCATGTAGATGCTAAAAATGACAGCCTCAACATGGCATCTGTTATTAGACTCAATTGGTTTCTCTCAAAATGTAAAAGAACCCACCCACCACTTTAATCACACTCTAGATCTTGTTTTAACATATGGCATAGAAACTGAACATTTAACAGTGTTTCCTGAAAACCCTCTCCTGGCTGATCATTTCCTGATAACATTTACAATAATTGACACAGCAGTGGAGAGTAGACTTTATCAAAGTAGATGTCTTTCTGAAAGCGCTGTAACTAAGTTTAAGAATTTAATCCAGCCACTGTTATCATCTTCAATGCTCTGTACCAACATAGAGCAGAGCAGCTATCTGAACGCTACTCCAACAGAGGTCGATTATCTTGTTAATAATTTTACCTCCTCACTACTTATGACTCTGGATACTGTAGCTCCTGTGAAAACTAAGGTCTCTAATCAGAAGTACCTGACTCTGTGGTATAATTCTAAAACACGTAGCCTAAAGCAGATAACTCGTAAGCTGGAGAGGAAATGGTGTGTCACAAATTTAGAGGATCATCATTTAGCCTGGAGAAATAGTTTGCTGATTTATAAGAAAGCCCTCCGCAAAGCCAGAACATCTTACTATTTGTCACTGATTGAAGAAAATAAGAAAAACCCCAGGTTTCTCTTCAGCACTGTAGCCAGGCTGACAAAAAGTCAGAGCTCTACTGAGCCAACAATCCCTTTAACATTAACTAGTAATGACTTCATGAACTTCTTCACAAATAAAATTTTTATCATTAGAGAAAAATTACCAATAATCATCCCACAGATGTAATATTATCTACAGCTACTTTTAGTACCATCGATGTTAAGTTAGGCTCTTTTTCTCCAATTGATCTTTCTGAGTTAACTTCAATAATTACTTCATCCAAACCATCAACATGTCTTTTATACCCCATTCCTACAAAACTGCTCAAAGACGTCCTGCCATTAATTAATTCTTCAGTCTTAAATATGATCAACCTGTCTCTAATAATCGGCTATGTACCACAGGCCTTCAAGCTGGCTAGTTGAACCTTTACTCAAAAAGCCATCTCTAGACTCAGCTGTCTTAGCTAATTATAGGCCAATCTCCAACCTTCCTTTCATATCAAAAATCCTTGAAAGAGTAGTTGTTGTTACGGATTCAAATATTGGGGATGGATACAAGAGGAAAACCAAAAATAACAACACTGGTCTGGCCGGGTTAAGTCAAACGATGATTTAATGAATACACGCGTGGGAGATGGACACCATACAGCAGACAGCATCAGATCTCAAAATGGTGGAGCCTTGATCAAACTCTTATAGCCTCTAGTGGCCCCCACCTAATCATAAAAGCTTAAACATTCACATTCTTTCTCTCACACAGCGCCTAAGCTACGACCTTGGCTCCCTGTTTATCTGCTCCTGCTGAGATGGGGCAGAATGCTTTGTTCTCTTCTAACCAGACAAATAAGGCGATGACTTTCTGTGAACAGTATTTTCTTATAACTCAGCAGTATAATGCATCCTAAAACAATATCATTCATTGTCAAACAGCTAACAGATCATCTGCAGAGGAATGGCTTATTTGAAGAGTTTCAGTGAGGTTTCAGAGCTCATCACAGCACAGAAACAGCTTTAGTGAAGGTTACAAATGATCTTCTTATGGCCTCTGACAGTGGACTCATCTCTGTGCTTGTCCTACTAGACTTTAGTGCAGCGTTCGATACTGTTGACCATAATATCCTATTAGAGCGATTAAAACATGCTGTAGGTATTACAGGTATTGCACTGCAGTGGTTTGTATCATATCTATCTAATAGACTCCAATTTGTACATGTAAATGGAGACTCCTCTTCACCCACTAAGGTCAATTATAGAGTTCCACAGGGTTCAGTGCTAGGACCAAATCTATTTACATTATACATGCTTCCCTTAGGCAGCATCATTAGAAGACATAGCATACATTTTCACTGCTATGCAGATGACACCCAGCTCTATCTGTCCATGAAGCCAGGTAACACACACCAATTAGTTAAACTGCAGGAATGTCTTAAAGACATAAAACCTGGATGGCCGCTAACTTTCTGCTTCTTAATTCAGATAAAACTGAGGTTATTGTACTCGGCCCTGAAACATCTTAGAAATATGGTATCTAACCAGATTCTTACTCTGGATGGCATTACTTGGCCTCCAGTAATGCTGTGAGGGAACCTTGAAGGTCATTTTTGACCAGGATATATCCTTCAACGCACATATTAAACAAACATATAAGACTGCCTTCTTCCATTTGCGCAACATCTCTAAAATTAGAAATATCCTGTCTCAGAGTGATGCTGAAAAACTAGTTCATGCATTCATGACTTCCAGGCTGGACTACTGTAATTCATTATTATCAGGATGTCCTAAAAACTCGCTGAAAAGCCTTCAGTTAATCCAAAATGCTGCAGCAAGAGTACTAGAAAGAGAGAGCATATTTCTCCTGTTTTGGCTTCCCTTCATTGGCTTCCTGTTAAATCCAGAATTGAATTCAAAATCCTGCTCCTCACATACAAGGTCTTAAATAATCAGGCCCCATCTTATCTTAATGACCTTGTAGTATCATATCACCCTATTAGAGCACTTCGCTCTCGCTCTGCAGGCCTACTTGCTGTCCCTAGAGTCTTCTTGAACATTGTTCTCAAGAATCCGCTGATACTGACTGGAATCAGGTGATGTTTGTGTAATGTATGTATGGTTGAGAGGGTAAGATGGCGCTGGCAAGGCTGGCAGCCTTAACCCTCTCGAGGCAGGCGTTGCCGATTTGCAACAGTTAAAAACTAACAACCTGATTACCCCACATACATGTTTTATGATTTTTTTTTTTTTACTCAGAAGTACCACTGTCATGGCACGGTGGCCCGTGGAAATGGGATGGACTCAAGTGCAGTTTCAAGCCCGGAGGCCAGAGGTGCGGTGTAACGAAAAGAGTCTTTATTTACAATGCTCAGAGGCTAACAGAAATTTCATACTAGAATTAAGGAACATAAACTAGACGTCTGAGGCGAGAGAAAATACTATGACTATGACTAGATGGCAGGGATAACTGGGTGCAGGGACTGGGCAGGGGAAACTGTGGCTGGCCAGGGCACTGAAACAGAGGAGAGAGCAGTCAGGGGAATCCCACAGAGAGCTGCGAGTGAATCTGAGAATAATACACTGAGCTGTCTTACAAGCTTGCAGGTGGGGGTTGTGTAGAGGAGGGAGGCAGGAGAGGTCCAGGTGGGTGCTGCGTGCAATGCAGGGAGGCAGGCAGGAGAGACTGGCAGTTCGAAAAAAGGGAGAGATTACCGGCGGCTGCAAACTTGTATCCAGGAGAGCTTGGTAGGTTGGTTTCAGATGCTGACGAGAAAACAGAGGAAATAAGGTTAATATACACGATGAGTCACCAAGGAACAGACGTGAGGCCGAGAACTGACTAAAGTTGGCAGATAATCTGGCAAAGACCAGTTGAGTGCGCAGGTCATAAATACTGCCGGTATGATTGCCATCAGGTGAGGAACAACAAAGACTCCACCCTAGCAAAGAATTTCATGCAGGCCTCAACTCCTAGTATGTGTAAAATAACCCTTAGTGAAAGAAAAAAAAGCACCGCGCACATATTCAGAACTCAGAACTAAATTCAGAACTGAATAATTTTATTTAAACACCTCAATGAGGTATTTTGGTTTTGTGCAGCCACTCATACCAAAGTAAAGAGTTTTTCTTCATTTTTATAGCTACTTTTACAACAGGTTTTCCCGTTAACAGAAAATAGACAGAAACCCTAAAAGAAAATGGCCTTGTTTTACGCACATCAAGAAGGAGTCAGACGACGTCGGTTTAATCCCGGTCAATGCTTCCTCCGTCGGGTACCATAAATGTATGAGAAAACCCCCCCAGAGAATTTATTATTTTTGTAAGAGTGGGAAAGAGAGGGAGAGAGCGAATCAATCGAACTTTTCTACAAAACATTATACCATTCCGGGTCAAGAGGGGCGATATAGCACGGACCGGTCAGATGACTACGCCGGATGGAAACATAACCGGAAGCTTCCCAGGGACTTTCCCTTTGACCTTCATCCTGGAATGATCTGATATCCTCGTGTCGGTGTTGTTCCCACATCATCATAATAAATGTTGATCCAGGTTCAACATTGCCAGTGACCAATCACATTGTTGTGACGTCCACCTCATCTGGAAAAACAGAGATATTTTATTTAAAAATAAATCACTTATCCTGGAAACGTAGGTCCAAAATGGGATCCTATTGGTGGCTCAGCTGGTTAATAAAGAGGGAGCACTACTTACTTACAATGAATCCCTTACACTATATAATTTTCCCATCAGTGTTTGGGAATTCTCAATGGTGCTTGGTGCCATACCCTCAGGTACTTTAATGTTATATAAAAACACTGACAGTTCAATATCTACCTCAGTCAGTCTCCCTGATCCAGCTGAGTCAGCAGTGGGAATAATCTGCTTTTCACAGGAACTTGGTAACAGCAATAAGAGAATATGTAGTTTATTCCAAAAAGATATCATGTCTTTGAGAATTCCCAAGCACTGAAGGGAAAATTATATAGTGTAAGAAATTAATTGTATGTAAGCAGTACTCCCTCTTTATTAACCAGCTGAGCCACCAATAGGATCCCATTTTCGACCCAAGTTTCCAGGAAAAGTGATTTATTTTTAAATAAAATATGTCTGTTGTTATGGTTTTTCCATATAAAAATTAAAGAGCATGCGGTCGATGTCTTTACTAATTTTCTTATCCAGATGTAAGGAGAGAGCAGCATGTGTCAGTTGGGATATTCCTTCAGCTTTAGTAAATAACACTCTACCTTTCAGAGATAAATCCCTTTGCAGCCACTGGTTGAACTTTTTTCAGATTTTTTTTTGTATAATCGGAGTGAAGTTTGACGAGCATCTTGACTTTTAGTCTTTGGATATTAACAGTCCTGGGTATGTGACTTCTTATTTAACATAAATGATACAGATAGCATTTGCAGTGCAGCCTTTAATTGCTAGCAATTGACATTTTCTTAGATTTAGACATAACCCAGATGCCTCAAAGAAATCACCAGAGGTGGGTCGAGTATCAAAAAAATTGTACTCAAGTAAGAGTAGCATTACTTTAAAATATTATTACTCAAGTAAAAGTGAAAAGTAGTCGTCAAAAAAGTTACTCAAGTAAGAGTAAAAAAGTACTTGGCAAAAAGTCTACTCAAGTAGCGAGTAACTGTTTGAAATGTCCGATTTATTTTTTAAATAAATGTTATCAGACAAACAAAAATAAATAAATATACAAATTTTAGTATTTTCAAAAGGAATATATGTAAAAACATCAACAAAATCAGGCACAACAATTCTAATTTCCAGATTTCAGTTTTTCACAACATAAAGCTTTTTTCACCAATACCTACAGTAAATAATATAAATATATAAACAGTGTAAACAATATTAATTTTTGCTCCAAATGGCACAGCAGCCTCAGAGAAAACATTAGAACGAGGCATCTTTAACATATGTTCATACAAGGCAGCTCAGTTTACCATAAATTGTATGGGTGTGCATCTGTTTCTGCATATTTAGCAAAAATGTGCCATTTCTTCACTCAGTGAAGTGATGGTTAAGCTTCAGCAGCAGTTTGCTCTCAAGGTTCTTTCTGTGAAGCTGTAACTGTTTAGCAGTGAACAGGAGTCCTGCATGACTAAGAAGTCTTTCACAAGCTCCAGATGCAGGAAGAGCTGTATTGATTTTGATCGACAGCTTCTTGATGTGAGGAAAGCCATGCAATAGAGCCACACCTCCAGTGAATGGACATGAAAGGTACCTCTCCATGTTAGGATGCCTGGGTCGTTGACCCAGGGTTTTGAGTTTATATATTATTTATCCTTTCTATTCTTTGGTTTCTTCGTTAGAGTTATGTCTTATGGTTTATGTCTCTGTGTAATCCTTAGTTGCTATATCCCCGTGTCCAGTCAGTGTCTGTCTGCCCTGGTCCCATGTCTTTGTTCCCTCTGTTGCAGTGCCTGCATGTGAGTCTGTGTCTTTAGTTCAGTCTGTGTTATGTTTCCTGTTTTATTTTGAAGGTCCATGTCTGATGTTAATGTATCTGGTTTTGCTTCCCCTTGTCTCGTTAGGCCTGATTTGCCCCAGCTGTGTTTCCCTCCTTTTACCCATTCCCTGATTGCTCCCTCTGTGTATTTAAGCCCTGTTTTTCTCCGTGTATGTGTCACGATCTACCCTTATTTTGCTGTGTGTGCTGTCTGTGTAAAGTTTACCTTGGAGTCTCAGTTTTGTTACTTTTTTGGAGTTCAGCATTAAAGCTGTATTTAAGTTCACCTTTGATTTCCGTGAGTCTGCATTTTGGGTCCTTCATATCACCACTCCTGCCTGCACACAGCCGTCCCATAACAGAAGAGCGCGACCAGAACATGGACCCCGCAGACATTTTCACCTCGGAGTACTACGCTGAGATGGAGCGGATGGTGAGTCTGCTCGACCGCATTGCCGAGTCCCCAGATTTGAGGACCATGGCAGTCGGGCTGAGTGCAGTGGATGCCATCATTCGGCATAACGCTCGGCTTTCTCAGTTTTCTAAGGACACTAAGTTGGAGAACACCATAACTGCTCGGAGCAAGTCAGGGCTGGTGAGCTTGCTCTCTCACTCACTAAATCTCCCCCATCACTGCTTCAGCCAGACACACACTCTCCACCTGCCTCTATGCTGCCATGGACTTCCTCTCCTTCCACACGCCAGCCGAGACCTTGGTCACCTGTCCGTTCGCCTGCCTTTTTCCTGGCAGCTATGTGGTCGGAGGATAAGGAGGGGGTCTCCATTTGTCCACCGGTTCCTGCTCCCTCATCTAGAAGGAAGCGACACCACTGTCACTCCTCTACTCAGTCATCTGTTCAGCCACCTGTTCCCGCTGGAGGGTCCGAGGGACCGCTTCAGCCACCTGTTCCCGCTGGAGGGTCCGAGGGACCGCTTCAGCCACCTGTTCCCGCTGGAGGGTCCGAGGGACCGCTTCAGCCACCTGTTCCCGCTGGAGGGTCCGAGGGACCGCTTCAGCCACCTGTTCCCGCTGGAGGGTCCGAGGGACCGCTTCAGCCACCTGTTCCCGCTGGAGGGTCCGAGGCGCCCGTCCAGCACCATGTGTCATCAATTTGATTGATGGCCCTAGCCTTGACCTTTTGAACTTATCAGAAGTACTCGGGAAGTGTCTAATCAATTCCATATGTGTGACTAATCGCATCTGGTGGGAAAAAAGGAGGGGTGGTTCCTGGGGGGAGGAAAAGTTCAGGGGGGTGACGCAGCAGATTTCTGATGAGTCAGTGGAGATCGGAGCGCATGCTGCATAGAGACAGACAGAATGATCGAGACAGTTTTTCACAGACAAACTCATAGTTTGAATTCTGTTTAAATGTTTCGATATTATGACCATGATCTTGATAACCTTTTTCTCGGTAAAGAGCTATTTCTTTTTTCAATAGTGGCTTTATATTGCTTTCTAATGTTAATCTTATTACAGGCGCAATAAAATAAAAACCTTTAAGATTATCTGACTAGTAAGGGATTGCATTTATATTTATAGTGCCGGGTGGAGGCATGCTACACCAGCGCTTGTAATGAAAAGGACTTTCTATTGCTTGTAGAGAGCCATATCTTTTTACAATAGCGGATGTATTTTACTTTCTTATATTAACCTACAGGTTAATCTCTTAGTGAAAAAAGCACCGCTCACATATTCAGAACTCTATCCCAAATAATTTTATTAAAACACCTCGATGAGGTATTTTGGTTTGGTGCAGCCACCCCTTATCAGACCAAAAGTAAAGAGTTTTTCTTCATCTTTTGAGCTACTTTTACAACGGGTTTTCTCATTAACATTAAAAGTCTTATTTTGCACACACTGCGGGTCAAGAATGCGTCAAAAACCCCTCTAATCGATATTAGTATCTCTTAATGCTTGTAACCTTGCAAAGAATTTCATGCAGGTCTCAACTCCTAGTACGTGTAAAATAACTCTTAGTGGGGGGAAAAAAAGCATCGTGCACATATTCAGAACTAAATAATTTTATTAAAACACCCCAATGAGGTATTTTGGTTTTGTGCAGCCACTCATACCAAAGTAAAGAATTTTTCATTTTTTTTATAGCTACTTTTACAACAGGTTTTCCCATTAACTGATGATGATGATGATGATGATGATAATAATAATAATAATAATAATAACAGAAAATAAATAGAAAATAGACAGAAACCCTAAAAGAAAATGGGCTTGTTTTATGCACATCAAGGAGTCAGACGACCGTCGGTTCAATCCCTGTCAATGCTTCCTCCGTCGGGTACCATAAATGTATGAGGAAAAACCCGCCAGAGAATTTATTTTTGTAAGAGTGAGAAAGAGAGGGAGAGAGCAAATCAATCGAACTTTTGTACAAAACGTTATACCACTCCGGGTCAAGAGGGGCGATATAGCACAGACCGGTCAGATGACTACGCCGGATGGAAACATAACCGGAAGCGTCCCAGGGACTTTCCCTTTGACCTGCATCCTGGAATGATCTGATATCCTCGTGTCGGTGTTGTTCCCACATCATCATAATAAATGTTGTTCCAGGTTCAACATTGCCAGTGACCAATCACATTGTTGTGACGTCCACCTCATCTGGAACAATAGAGATATTTTATTTTAAAAATAAATCACTTTTCCTGGAAACTTGGGTCCAAAATGGGATCCTATTGGTGGCTCAGCTGGTTAATAAAGAGGGAGTACTACTTACTTGCAATGAATTCCTTACATTTTATAATTTTCCCGTAAGTGTTTGGGAATTCTCAATGGTGCTTGGTGCCATAACCTCAGGTACTTAACACTGACAGTTCAATATCTGCCTCAGTCACTCTCCCTGATCCAGCTGAGTCAGCAGTGGGAAAAATCTGCTTTTCACAGGAACTTGGTAACAGCAATAAGAGAATACGTAGTTTATTCCAAGAAGATATCATGTCTCTCCCATATATATAATATCTTACTGGAACCGACATGTTCCAGATATCACCTGGAAGACAGTCTGGATGATCCCATAAATATCTAATTGCAAACAAGGTGAAGGAAATCTCATATAAAATTCTTCATAAATGTTACCCTGCCAGTCACTATATGGTAACATTTAAAAGAGACATAAATCCTAATTGAACTTTCTGTGGGGATCATCCAGAAACTGTGGCACATCTTTTTTGGTACTGTTCCTCTACACAGAGATTCTGGAAGGAATTTAGCAGTTTTGTTATTGTCCATATTTTAAGGGAGTTTTCTTAATGATGGGAAAATGTTTTATTCTGTTTCTTTAAGTTCCCAGGAAGAATGATAAATGTTTTTTTATAAAAAATTTGTTAATACTTTTAGCTATTTTTTTTTATCCATAAATGTAAGTTTATTAATAAAACAACATATTTCTGCCTTTTTGATAAGGATATGGAATTGTACATACAATCAATTTCAGACTCAACCAACAAAAAGGCTCTCAGAACAATATATATATGTTGATTTTTTCGCGTACTCATATAATTATTTTTTTGTTTTTACCCCTAGTTCTGTATGTTCATGTTCTGTTCTTTAGTAAACTTCATCTGTTTGTATGTTGTATACTCATTGTGTTTCAATAAAGTTCAATTAAAAAAAAGGTACGTTCTAAATGAAGCTTCAGACGTTACTAATCATGTGACTCTGGCCAAACGAATCAAGCCTCGACACAGTGCTTCTGAAGCAGCGTGTTGATCTTTTTGACACAAGCACCGGAGCGTCAGCTGCAAGCGGACCATCACTACCTCTCACATCTAAAGGTAAGTGCCAAGGTAACTTTGAACTGAGTTCAGTCAATCTCGAGTTTATTGAAGTTTTCTGAGTGAAGTTTTCTGTTGCTCTCTGTGAGAGAAGACCGTTAAAGGCGAGGCTCTCCAGAGTGCAGCAAAGCAGGAAACCACAGCTGGGTGTGTGTAAGTGTGCAAACGAATAGATTAGAAGTGGAAGTGAGACACGAGTATGGAAAGGTCAAGTTTCGTGAGTTGTTTTTCTCACCACTGATCACGCGCTCAACACTCTACACATACTTGCATCACACGCGCGCTCTCAAGCATCAGTATTGTACAATTCTGGGCGTCACGTGAGTTGCAGGTGTTACCATATAACGGAAACCTCCATTGTTCTGTAGCAGTGGTTCTCAGACGTTTCACAATGAGTTTCGCCCTTACGAGCAACATCAAAGCACAGTAGTATAGGCCTATTTAACACCACATACACATACTTGCCAACATTCAAAAGGGCTCTCTGTATGTGTGTGTGTGTGTGTGTGTGTGTGTGTGTGTGTGTGTGTGTGTGTGTATGTGTATACACGTGGGCTAATCAACTGGAGTTGGTTGAACAGATGTGTGGCAGACTTGCTTTTCAGGAGCCGCTACCGACAAAACAGCAAATAAACACCAAATATGTCATCTGTGACATTTGTGAGGTTACCTCAAACACACTCCGTCAGTCTTGTTCCTCTAGAACAACAAAATGTTTAAAAATATCGCGGGTTTACCTGGTGATATTCTCATGCAGATGGTGTTCACGGGACAGCAAGAGTAAACGATCGGGAGAATCTTGTCTTTGTCATCGTTCCCCTCGTACGTGTTATTACTCCGATTTCAGCGTTTTTGCTTCACAACTAGTGCAGTTTACTACTCAAATGGAGTTGAGTCAACCAGCGCCACCTCTGGCCAAGTACCATAGCCTACAGCCAGACTAACTTGTGACACACAGTAGCGATTTTTGATACGGGCGACACGGGCGGTTGCCCGGGACGGCATCGTGGTGGGTGGCGGCATCACAAGCATCGGGAAAAAAATTAAAATAAAATTGCTCGTACTCATGCTGCCCCGACATCATGCCAGCGCATATTGGGAATGTCGTAGGCACCGATCGGTTTTCTATCACCCATTTGCTGGGAGTAAGGGCGCCCTCCGTTTGCGAGGTGCGTCTGCTGCTTGCGGCACAGGGAGGAGAGGGCGGGGCGGCGGGGGAGTCTCTGGCTGGCTGGAGCAGCATCTAATAACCAACTCGCAAAATAAAACACACCAGACATTATGATACAGACTTATAATTTGCACCGATGTTTTTTCGAAATTCTATACACGAAAAGTGAGCGCGAGAGCCCTCGGTGCGCCTGCTCGCTGCTGAAGTCAAAGTAAACTTTATTGTCATCTCCGCTACATACAGTCCAGTATATAGAGAGACGAGACGACGAGGCTCCAGTTACAGCAGTGCAAGAAAACAAACAATAAATATAAGAAGAGTAAGAAAATAAATATACACTTTAGGACCAGGGGTAAAGGGATCAATAACAATTTACAATTTGTAATTTACAGTTTGATGATTTAAAGTCTCACACACAACCCCTGGAAAGGTGAGGGGGACATGCTGCTTCCAAATAGAGCACATTTCATTCATAATGTTGTAAATCCAAGCCCATTATGTATTCACGATCTGAATACTGGGTTGTGCGAAATCCCAGAAATAAACCTTAGACAAAGTGAATCTGTGAACTAAGGTGTAGGTCTGTTAGGTTAAGTTGTGGTGATCCTCGGGTTGGGGAATTGGGGAAACAGAAACAAATGATCCCTGTTGTCTTTGCTTAATGATTGGTTTTAGTCTTGACAATCCACATTGCTGGCATTGCATCTTTCAATGCCAGCAATGCCAGGTATCAGTGCTCAAACCTTTTGTGTTTGTTTCCACTAAGTTGCCCACCTCGGGAAACAAAAATGTGTTCTTTTACTTGTCAGATGAACATATGAGACACTTTGACTCTTCAGTGCAGTGTGGAGCCTAACAAAGATCTGTTTTGTGTCCCAGCTGATCAGCAGGAGGAGAAGAGTCTGACGGAGCAGCAGAGGAACATTTTCAGCTACTTGGACTCAGCTCAGCCACTACAGAGAAAACGATGAGCTCAACACAGAAGGTGACAGACAGAGCAGGGCGATATGACCAAAAATATTTATCACGATATACATTTGAAAATTTGCGATAACAATATAACTGACGATATAAGTGACACTAGACAAAATACTTTACAACTCCACAACTTTATTAAAAAAAACCATCAATGTATTTTCACTTAAACAAGCAGCTGTTTTTTATGTGCATTAAAGTTATATAAAAAGTTAAAAGTGCAAATGCAAATTGCTTGCTGACAGTTTAACCAAAAGGCATTTCTAGTGGAAATTGGCCAACATATCCTGAGCATAACCATGTATAATATCCACAAAACTTAAAAAGAGGTTATACAGTCATGGCCAAAAGTTTTGAGAATTGCATAAACATTGGAACCTGGAAAAGTTGCTGCCTAAGTTTTTAGAATAGCATTTTGCATACACTCCAGAATGTTATGATGAGTGATCAGATGAATTACATCGTCCTTCTTTGACATGAAAATTAACTTAATCCCCAAAAACCCTTATCACTGCATTTCATTGCTGTCATCAAAGGACCTGCTGAGACCATTTCAGTAATCGTCTTCTTAACTCAGGTGAGAATGTTGATGAGCACAAGGCTGGAGATCATCATGGCTGTATCCCAATTCAGGTTCTGCAGCTTTAAAGTACGCAGCCTCAACGGTCCTCAAGGGCCGCTTACTCAAAGACCGCTAAGGCCGGAAGTGCGAGGCTTGTAGGCTTGTGAAATGGGACGGTCTAGCCTCCATCGCGCTGCCCAGGTTTCCTAGCAACCATGATACTAACAGCTGGAAACGTTTCATACAGCTTTGTTTGACAGAAATGAAGGAGAACATATTTTGTTCATTTGTTTCTACATGAGCTCTGTGTGATTTAATAAGTATCTGAGGCTGAGACCACAGGACTGTAAAACATGATTGTTTGGCTTCATTTCTGTACTGAACAGTTTTAAGATTAGCTAGTGTTACGGATTCAAATATTGGGGATGGATACAGGAGGAAAACCAAAATAACAACACTGGTCCGGCCGGGTTGAGTCAAACGATGATTTAATGAACACACGCGTGGGAGATGGACACCATACAGCAGACAGCGTCAGATCTCAAAATGTTGGAGCCTTGATCAAACTCTTATAGCCTCTAGTGGCCCCCACCTAATCATAAAAGCCTAAACATTCACATTCTTTCTCTCACACTGCGCCTAAGCTACGACCTTGGCTCCCTGTTTATCTGCTCCTGCTGAGATGGGGCAGAATCCTCTGTTCTCTTCCAATCAGACAAATAAGGTGATGACTTTCTGGATTTCTTATAACTCAGCATTATAATGCATCATAAAACAATATCATTCATTCACAATAAATCAGCAGTCTAATGTAATACAAATCAGTTTAACAAATGTAATAGTTATCACCTTCTTCTAATTCAGGAGAATAACGCAAACCAAAACTACATAATAATTCACAATCTTTAATTAGGGGTCTAACATGGCATAAAATAATATTATAATCCAACAATTCCCCCTGATGAGCTCTTTAGACTTAAAGAGCTCACTTACACCCTGCAATCCAGTGTTGCCGGGTTCATTTCTTCTTACTCCTGAGGCCCTTTGTCCCCCTGTTGGGTGAACCATATGTGAGATGACCTCTGTGTTTGTGCAGTTCAGATGCAAGAAAAACTATTATTACAACAACAATAGTAGGTACAGATGACACTCCCATCACTCCCACAGCTTTATTTCGGTGCTACCTTATACCCTTCAAACGTACTCAGACTAGAACCTCTGTCCGAGGAGCTTTTAGCCTTTATTTTATTGCTGTAGGCACCAGTGTCTTCCAGTCGGGTGATCCTCTGCTCTTCTTTCTTCAATTCAATTCAATTCAATTCAATTCAATTCAATTTTATTTATATAGCGCCAAATCACAACAAATGTCGCCTCAAGGCGCTTCATAGATACAGAGAAAAGCCCAACAATCATATGACCCCCTATGAGCAAGCACTTTGGCGACAGTGGGAAGGAAAAACTCCCTTTTAACAGGAAGAAACCTCCGGCAGAACCAGGCTCAGGGAGGGGCGGCCATCTGCTGCGACCGGTTGGGGTGAGAGAAGGAAACCTCAGGGGTTAGACAACCCTTCAGTCGTTGCACAGATCAGGGGATTATTGTGCCCCGATTTCAAACATTGATCTGTGTATTCTGGGGTCACAGCTGTGTTCTCCTTTTTGACCAAGAGCCTCTCGAACGTCGTTGGTCTGGTGTTCCTGGATTTCCGCCAACCCCTTCATGGTTATTGCTGTGTTTATGGGATCCATCCTTTTGAGGTGACTAACTGGAGCCCAAAATGCCATGACACTTGAACCCAGTTGGTGTTTCAGCAGTCACTGTGTCTGTCTCTGCTGCGAAGGATCCTCTTATATCTGTGACCTCGTCTGGTGTCTGTTCCTTTCTCTGTAAGAGACAGAAGACCAAAACACCTCTCTTCCTAGCTCTAACAATCTAATGTTGTTATCTACTGATCTTTTAGTGGTTCAGAATTGGTTTAGAACATTCAGAATGTCCCAAGGACTTATCCTAATTTAGTGTATGTGTGTGTAAGCGTGTTTGCATTTAGCCCGCTGCACTGGCATTTCCTACACTTTATCAGTCCGGACTATCGCTGAACGAAGCTTATGACCTTCAAAAGACCGAGTGCCAACTCATTATAAGCACATTTGCAAGGTGTGTATGAAAATGATTAAAACCACTCATTCTAATAAAAGACATCAAAAACAAATTAGCCATTTTTAATTCTAACATGTGTCCCCCCCCCCCCTTTTCACAAAAATCATGTGTTTCCTTCCGCCTACCGTCCCACGGCTTCCTCTCCAGTGTGGTACTCAGCTTCTCGTGAACACAGGCATTTTATCTTCTAAACGCTATTCAGTTCATTTCAATGATTAATGCTTAAACATGGAAATAATGATTCATGCTTCTCACGGGTTCTCTAAAAAGTCTGGAAACCTTTTGGGTCATTATTAGCTTAAGTTTTACCATACCTAAGTTATTAAAACACAAATGAAGTCATAAAAATGTTCATATAACCCTTGTTTGATGTTAAAACTCAACTCCCCCCCCCCCCCCTTTTTGACACATTCCCATGTGTCAATTCAACGGAGCTAGAAAATTAAAAGAAAAGGTTAGTGACCTCATATCTTAGAAAGTATCAGACTTTCTCCTATCCAGTGTCGTTGCTCCAGTCTTGTTATCCTGTGTTAGGGAATGAAATCAATTTAATTGTCATGTTAGATCTGTTCAACTCCTGGCTCCGTCCAGAGCCTGCGTCTTTACAATTGTCTACAAACAAAACTGAAACAATATGAAGTGAAGTTCACATTAATATGAACTTCACTTCAATATGAACTTGTTGGCTACTTTTGACACAGCAAAGGAACATTCTCTCCTTCTCGAGGACAGGCACTGACTCCCACTCATCTCCTCGAGTCAACTGTCCCTTATCCCTTATTAACTTGAGCACAACTCTATAATGAGCAACAAACTGCAATATGTATAAAGATGATCATGGTTACACCTGCAATGAAAGATCCTATGATTATTCTGACACCTGTAAATAGAAGATTAACATGAGGTTATAACAATCACTGTAATACAAATGTTAATGTAATGTCAATAGCTACAATAAATGTTCAATGCAATGCTTGTTATATGATTCTGATGTAACAATAATGCTGATGCTAAAATAACATAAAACACCCCCATTTTATCCCGTTTATAAACTTCACACATAAACATTTATAAATGCCTCTTTTCAATTTTATTTCCCCCTGTTTTTCCCTCACTGACTACAGCAGGGGCATCTATGTTTTAATTCAGCCATGAATCCAGTTCACCTGATTCATCACTGAGCCCCACCGTCACTGGCATTTGACAGGGTGGCGCTGCATATTCTTCCTTTAATGTCACTATTTTCAATCTGCTAATTAGAGTGTTTAAACATGAAGTAGACTACGTTCACAACAAGTCAATATAGCTGTAAATGTGGCCAATTATCAATCTATTACCAATCAATAACAAAAGATAGCTTTTATTTTATGCATGCTTTTAGTCAACCACTCACCCAGAGGATCTCCAACCCCAGAAAATTCCTTCTCCTCATTTAATGAGTCTGTCCTCCTGTCTTCCATGCCCTGGTAACTGGTCCATCCAGAGCCATATCATCTTGAAATATACATACAACAAGCCAAACCACACCTTGGTCACACCAACCCTTTTCCGCCCTGAAGATGTCCAACGGCATCTTAGTCTGGACTGTCAAAGGTGACTTTAACGCTGACTGTTCCGACAATCCATTTTATAACATTTCCTGGTCAGATTAGCCAATCTCTGCACACTGGAATAAACATAATCAACATGATCAACATTTTTCCTGCGTGTTATTTCACCATCTTATTGATTCCAATGCTCCATCCTTATGTGGTTTGCTGCATTATGTTTATCTAGAACTCCACTCTGTCTCTAAGTGTTTGAAGAATTTTTCATGTTTGTTTCACGTATGGTCAAATTCTAAAAATTTGACCATACGTGAAATTAATGATGTTATCACCCCCATCGGGGCTTACCTTTCCCACTTCTGATGCTATTCCTTCCTATTCTTTGCAAGTACCCCCTTTTGGTGGCGAGAAACTGTTGGTGTGGTCAAGTGGGTGCTGTAAAAACAAAAGCTCAGGACAGAACAGTTATCAGTCATGTACTTCATACAAAATTAGCATATATTGAATTTCATATTGATCCTCTGAGTGTAATGGTACATTTTAATTTGAATTTATCAAAGCTAAACACAATAATTTTTCTTTATTTTGCTCTTGTTCTTGTGCAGCACCACATCTCAGCACATGCCCCTGTTGGTTCTATCTTACTTTTCTAAATTATTGACTATTTCAATGGAGAACCTAAATGACATGGGCCAGTGTTTGTCATTACATATCTCTATTTTTGAATGTGACAAGTCTATCATTCCCCTGTTATTCATAGACATCAATAGAGTTTTTTGGCTTTTCTTTTCCTCTATAAAAGTTAATTGACTTTTTACAGTGGCCTGCTATGGTTAATAATAACATGTTCAGTCATGAGTGAAATCAAAGCTTTTCTTCACTTTAGCATTTAACATTCCCAACAATATAATGTCAAACATTAATCGAAACACAGCTAATAAAACACAATTTTCTTAATGCAAACATCAGTAACTCAAAATTAGCAACCAAAGGGTTAAGTCTGCAGTTCACACTCATGTGAAGCTACAGCCTCCCCCTTTAGTCTCTGTCATCCTTCTGCTCCTGCAAAAACAAAACAAAGCGAGACAAAACATCCACCCTTCTTTTACAGGCTGGGTGAATTGTTTGTGGACATTTACTAATCCTAAAGTCGGTACTGTTTTTGTCTCAGTATCAAGTCAGTTAAAACTTTTAGTCGTCAGTCCATCACAGTCCAGTCACATGCATACATTCACACATTCATACCAGATATTGCTGATAATGGAGTCTCACGCGCAACCTATTCAAGCCTCCATCACCAGCAAGATGACGTCATCATTTTAAAGGAAAACAGTTCCTTGTTTTTTGGACTGGATTGACTCGCTGCAATCCTTTTAGGCTCAGGACTTCTCATGTGATCAATGTCCCATATAAGTGAATTTCTCCCAAGCCCATTATAATCATGGAGAAAAACAATTTGCGACTGTTTCTAGTAAGAATATTTTATAGCGCTTTAAAGTTCAATCTCTCAGGCCTGGATTAAAGAGCTGCTTTATTAAATCAGGATCTCACAAAATACCAAAATATCACCACCGGTGGATCACTCCTCTAAGATGTTCTTATTTCAGTGCACTGTAACAAAAGCAAAAGCAAACGTAACCAATAAAATACTCATATAATAACAAATACTGGGGCCCATTACAAACATGTCCAAGCATAAAACCATCTTTCTCTCTCTTAGAGAAAGAAAACAATCCAAACCTTACTGATAAAATCAACCTAGTATTATGCAAAACCCAAAAATCAACCAAAACTTCACCAGAAAGTTTTTCTCTCTCCCGGGACAATATTGTGTAGGAATACAGGTACTGTAACTTCTTTTTGCACTGACAAAAAACATGTTGGACTTATTTGATTCAATAGTGGACACTGGTTGCACACAAATGTTTTGCTTTGGCAGAAACTTAAACAACTGAGTTAAATCAACACAACCTTTTCATATTCAGTAAACCTGTGCATTTTGTGTTCATAAAACACGATTGAAACGTGTTCAGATGGAGTAAGTTGAGCTCCTGGAATATTTTAATCCTTCACAATTCTGTCATTTTATTTCAACACTATTCAATAACTTTTATCCAAATTCTACTTGGTCCCTTAAATATTACATGTTGTCTTCATATTGCATACGGTTCAACAAAGTCTAGATTCTGGTTACCATAAAAATTGAATGGGTCTACAACAACTACCATCCTCCTATCTTTATCCTGATTGCAGGAGGGCTGGGAAATAACCCTGAAGTGATAGGTTACGAGGCAGGGTGCACCCCGGACAGGTCACCAGTCTATCACCTAGAAACAAACAACCACTTACACTTACATAATTTAGAATCATCAATTAACCTAGCTCTAATAGCTGCATGACTTTTCAATGTGAACCCTGTGAAGCACAGTAAACAATTCAGTCGAGGCGTTGAGCAATAAACAGACATCACTCACAGACATTGTTTTCATAACCCAACTGCTCTAGACCCTGTCCCCTAAATCTACACAAATGCCCTCTGAATGACATGAAATGCATTTAACCAATAAACAATCAATGGCTTCTTGTTGTTGTAACAGATTCTGTATTTGGACGTTTGTGTGCAGCATTTTGCGTATCAGCATAGCATTTGTTAGTAAAGCATTCTTCATTGCATCAGCGTGTGTGTGTATCACTCTTCATTGCACAAGCGTGTGTATGTGTGTGTGTGTGTGTGTGTGTGTGTGTGGATCACTTCTCAGTGAATTGAATCAGCATTTCGATTTGTGTGCGTGTGTGTGTGTCATTTCTCAGTCAATCAACGAGTGCATATGTGTTCATATGTGTGTTTCTCTTGATTCTGAGTATGTATGTATGAGTATGTAGATGTGTGTGCTTGTGTGTGTTTGTGTGTTTGTGTTCATCACTTTCCTGTTCTGGTGTTCTGGGTAAACCACGGCCTGAAGCGCGCCCTGGGGTCCAGAGGTCAGCTCCTGACCGAGCCCCGACACCTGTGCCTTCAGCTTATGTTCTTCTGGTGCTTTTGTCCATTCTCAGGTGCCTCCTGACCTCAGTTACTCCTCCTGTCTCTGGCACGCCCTTTTTGCTGCCCGATCATCCGTGTTGGTCCGTCACTGTCCTGCACAGTTTTAATGCAGAGTTGTTAAGGTCAGCATTCTTTTGCTCGGCCTCACTTTTCATCCGGGCTTAATAGGCGTCTCATCACAGCTCTGTCAGCTGAAGCCGTCTGGAAATCTCCCCCGTGTAATGAAACGGGCCTTGGATTTAACGGTCTCCGTCTCTGCTGCATGAGATTGCTTTCCTGCAGCACTGTTGACATTCTCAGGCTGTTGTTGTGGGTCCAGCTGCTGTAGCATTTACTCAGGGTCACATCAAAGATGGTAGAGGGGAGAGCCAAGATGGTAGAGGGGAGAGCAGGAGTCCAGGTCAGCCTCGGCTTTCCGGGCCAACAAAGCAGCCTGTAATCAAGCATAAAGAGAAAAAACAAAAACAAAACAAAAACAGACGAACAGGAAAATGATGTTGTTTTGGCTGTATTATTCAGAGAGGGGAGAAACACCGGGCCAGGTCCTGTGTCAGCCTTCTCTCCCCCCCCCTTTTTTTTGTTTTTTCTCACTATATAATCAAGTCATAACCCACCAAGTTGACAGGACAACACAGGTACAAATTCTTAAGATCATGTTTAATAGCCCAAAAAGGAATTTTCTTTCATTCAGTAATCACTTGTATTAATCAATCAGAAGAAAACATGTCACAATTTGACTCTTTTAACCACTAAATTTGTTGTTTCATCACTGGTTGGTCATACCAGTGTCTTTCTTTTTGAAGTTAAGTTGTTGTCCTGCAACCCAGAAAGTTTATTTGTTAGTAGTGGATAAACTTTATCATTTAACAACAGGTGTATGTTAAGTTTCGCTGCTTTAACCTTGCTGGAAAATCTTCACGTGTTCATGAATGTAAGCTGTTTCTTCAGTGCGTGTGTGCGTTTGTGGGTGGGTTATTTTAACTTTTTTCTCAAACAAGGCATTTCTCTAGTTGTGTGTGTTTTTAATTTTGTTTCCCAAATTTTGATTTCCCACCTTAAATAACAGCATTCCATGTCTTCAGCCAGGAATTAGAGCTTGCTTGTGAGATTCAGGGACACATGGTGCCAAAAACAATTCAGCGAAAAACTTGCCTGAAAATTTCCAGTGATGGTAACCAATAACTGGAGGAGAAGATGTCCTTTAAGCTTCTTTTAGGGTGGGGACAAAGTGAGAGGTCAAGCTGTAAAATTTTGAGCCAGAGCTTGGCCTGTCTGTCGTCCCAATTCTGTTAATCTATCCTTTTTGCCGCTGTACTCAGGTTTCCAGGTTGAGAGAAATCCACCTGTATTAAGAGACTAAAACATTCATTTACTATTCTTCTTAAAACATCCATTTGGTTCATCTGCCTAGATTTTACTCTCTCTCTCTCTTAGTGCATAGTTCACACAGTCAGGCAGTCGCCTTTTATGGGCATGCAGATTTCCAGTCACTCACCCCCGGCAGCTGCAAAGCCGTCTCTCCTATATCAAAACCCAGCCAAACATTAAACATTCACCGTAGTCATTCAAAACTTTATTTATAATATTATAATCAGCAAAATCAGCTTTTTAATTACAGGCATGTATCATTGTTTGCAAATCATAATTATAAAACTCAATAACACGCTAAACAGGAAGTGAAAGTCCTCTGTGCGCTTCACAGCAGCCACCTCATTTGCATGTTCACACACCGTCTAAAAATAGCTCGCAGCGCTGCAGCGCGCTGTCGTCACACACAGCCTTTCTCTCCATTTCACACCCAACTCTATTATTCTATATTACACAGACGTCTTATATTTACAATCACTCTCAGGCCTGAAAGTTTTAGCACCTAACAATTTTGACAAATTTAAGTTAACGGGTCCAACCGAAGAAAGTCCAACTTTTTTGTAATCAATTAACCAGTATCAGACTCTAACTGTATCTGGCCTCATCTCTAAAATCCCTAACTCAATTTAAAGTGTCCAAAAAAGCGCAGACACCGTTCCAAACGGTAAAGTGGTGCAACCACTAGTTATTCTGGAGTGCCCCAAGCTCCACAGTGACCAACTGACTATCCCTCAAAGAGGACAAGGCCTAGGCGTCCCCGGCCTTGGCAAGCGTTACCTCTGAGCACTGCGCTTCCTAGCGATATATGATCGCCGTCCTATAATAATTTATAACACTTTGAAACAACAGTCAACACACCAAAACAAGAGTATGACCGAAGCAGATGCAACGTTATGGACAATGGAGACTCTAACTCACAACATGACCAACACAGGTGCAATCTTTAGACCAATGGAGACTCTAACTCACAAAATGACCAATTACCTATCAAACTACCTGGGACTCTAACCCAATTTCACTGTTTTCCTTTACCTTGGGACTCTAACCCAGTATTATTTTCCTTTATCTTGGGACTCTAACCCAGTATTGTAACTTATAAACTTCAACTTTCAAATCTCATGAGATGTTTTTCATCAAAATCAAAACAGACACTCACCGGCAACTTTTACTGAATAGACATTTAATTTTATCGTCCAATTCAGCACACTTCGGATATAATCAACAGGCCTGTGCCTACCTCTTTTATAAAGGCGCCTGTCCACTCAGTTCGATTGCCGGATAATGTCTGCCCGTCTGACCACCTCGGACCGTCCAAGCCTCCAAAACTTCCACCCCAATACCACAGGACGAGCCCCCAAAACTGTTACGGATTCAAATATTGGGGATGGATACAGGAGGAAAACCAAAATAACAACACTGGTCCGGCCGGGTTGAGTCAAACAATGATTTAATGAATACACGCGTGGGAGATGGACACCATACAGCAGACAGCATCAGATCTCAAAATGTTGGAGCCTTGATCAAACTCTTATAGCCTCTAGTGGCCCCCACCTAATCATAAAAGCCTAAACATTCACATTCTTTCTCTCACACTGCGCCTAAGCTACGACCTTGGCTCCCTGTTTATCTGCTCCTGCTGAGATGGGGCAGTATGCTCTGTTCTCTTCCAATCAGACAAATAAGGCGATGACTTTCTGGAACCGTATTTCTTATAACTCAGCAGTATAATGCATCATAAAACAATATCATTCATTCACAATAAATCAGCAGTCTAATGTAATACAAATCAGTTTAACAAATGTAATAGTTATCACCTTCTTCTAATTCAGGAGAATAATGCAAACCAAAACTACATAATAATTCACAATCTTTAATTAGGGGTCTAACATGGCATAAAATAATATTATAATCCAAAACTAGTAAATAACAATTAGCTAATGTTGTTCATGAGACTAAAGTCATCTCGCTTTGGTAATGTAACTATAATATGGCCAATATTATAGTTATTATATTAATCATTATTAGTTATTACAGCAGTGAGTTTGAACTCTGTGTCAAATACTGAGCTTCAGTAAAGATTCAAGTTGCAGTTATTTATATGTCCTATCACCTTAAATCTTTACTCAAATACAAGTATCTTTGACAGTGTGTATATAGATGTATCATATATAAGAGACAAATATTGTTTGTTTAATTTGTTGGCATTACTAAATTTGGCTCAATGCTTACATATATGTGGAAAAATCAAATGTACGAGCTGTGATAACTGTTTCTGATAGAATGAAGAGTAGACTGATATATTAAATATTCCTCTATTGGGTGAGAAAATCAGACCATGTCATAACTGCTTTAAGTCATACAGAATAGATATCAGAGCCTTAAACAGGCTGACTTCTGCTAAATGGGTCAAACAGGGCAGAAAGTATACAAACACATAACATCCTTATAGAATATGATGTAGCACTATAGATCAACTTACCTCAGAATATATAAAGCATAAAAACAATTACAGCAATATGATGCAACAAACACAGCAGTGCTACTAATCCAAAATACTCAAAGCTTCATAGAACTGAAACAAACATTTATTTTTAGCTCCATTCTGCTGCTGATACATACTTTAGGTTTCTGAATATTAAACTTGTTGCTGCCTTTCATATTGTGTAACTTGAAGGCCCTGAGTACTTTCTCCCACACTGAAAACACTGGAATGATACAATTATTTGAACATGACCTAATAAGACTGATTCAGGACAGACAATTAGTTATTCTAAACTTTTCTAGCAGTCCTTCACAAACAGGGAACAGTCTGTCTATTCTCTCCATCTGTCAGCTGCTGCTGGCTCTTCCTCCTCCTCTTCTTCACTACTGCTGAGTTTGTCCTGGTGGATCATCAGGGGTGCAAAGCCTCACAGATGATGTGCAGCAGTGGGTCCCTCAGTCTGTCCTCACTCTGGACACTTGCAGTTGTCACACATGGAAATCAAATGTGTGATAAGCTGCAGGATTCAAACACAAGTGTAACTTATAAATACATGTTCACACTTTTATTCCATAATCAGAGAGAAAGAAAAAGAGAGAGAGTGCAGGACAGACAGACAGGTGACAGTCTCAGGTGTATACACTGCTACAAAACAGCACAAGAGAAGGAGGATTTAGTGTTTGTGTTATTAGGAATGTTAAACAAGACGAGTTCCCAGATGGTACAGTGGACACATGTGTGACTCTTGTGACTAAAGCATCTTTCTTTCAGCTTAATGAGTGAACCGTCAGCTCGTTCAAACACACGTTAAAGTCCGTTTGGCTCGACACCACCGAACAGAGGCAGCAATATAACATAGCTAACATTAACAGTGCACTGAATCCTGCTTGTGCCGTGATATTCAGGACTGCAAACCGAGCAGCATCGCTGACTTTCAGCTTGTTGTGTTTATGGATATATGACTGACTTTAATTATCCATAAAATCATCATATTCTCTGTAAGATTAAGGTTGACTATTGAACGGCAAATATTTTAAAGTAAAGGCTTTAAAACCAAGTTAGTACAAACATCACTTATGCCACATAACTCTGCTGACATGTGGCCAACAGTAATGTTTTAATGTTCTTCATTGTTCAACATTTGCACATAAATAAGTGACATCATATTCAGTACTTACTTTTAAAAGTTTAGTCTTTGGCTGCTCCGCTTCCGTTTTTTTCGTCAAACTTATCCTCACCCACCGCCGCACTATGAAGTCTGGGATATGTTGGGCCATGATGCACTGCCACATCCTTAAAATTCAGGGAAATGAAGGACGCATTTGTGGCTGCATTTCGAGTAGCCTTTGAATTGGGACAGCCTCGCTGTCACTGTGACGTAATCGGCTTTAAATTGTGACCATTAAGGCTGCAGACCCTGAATTGGGATACAGCCTATGTCAGGCTGATCGGGTTAGAATGGCAGACCTGACATGTTAAAAGAAGGGTGGTGCTTCAAATCATTGTTCTTCCATTGTTAACCATGGTGACCTGCAAAGAAACGCGTGCAGCCATCATTGCGTTGCATAAAAATGGCTTCACAGGCAGGAATATTGTGGCTACTAAGATTGCATCTAAATCAACAATTTATAGGATCATCAAGAACTTCAAAGAAAGACGTTCAATTCTTGTTAAGAAGGCTTCAGCACATCCAAGAAAGTCCAGCAAGCACCAGGATCGTCTCCTAAACACGATTCAGCTGCATGATCAGAGTGTCACCAGTGCAGAGCGTGCTCAGGAATGGCAGCAGGCAGGTGTGAGCACATCTGCACGCACAGTGAGCCGAAGACTTTTGGAAGATGGCCTGGTGTCAAGAAGGGCAGCAAAGAAGCAACTTCTCTCCAAAAAATAACATCAGGGGCAGATTGATCTTCCACAGAAAGTATGGTGAATGGACTGCTGAGGACTGGGGCAAAGTCATATTCTCGGATGAAGCCTGTTTCCGATTGTTTGGGGCATCTGGAAAAAGGCTTGGCCGGAGAAGAAAAGGTGAGCGCTACCATCAGTCCTGTGTCATGCCAACAGCAAAGCATCCTGAGACCATTCATGTGTGGGGTTGCTTCTCATCCAAGGGAGTGGGCTCACTCACAATTTTGCCGAAAAACACAGCCATGAATAAAGAATGGTACCAAAACCGCCTCCAACAGCAACTTCTTCCAATAATCCAACAACAGTTTGGTAAACAACAATTCTCATATAAGACACGACACACAGGATTATAAGGGGCACCGTCGATTTTCAGAAAAATCAAAGGATTGATTTTAAGTGTGCCGTATTTTCCAAAAAACATGGTAATAACGACGGCCCGCTAGCATGCTCTACCACAAGTAGTGTTTGTTGTGTATGACGGACGAAAGCTAAACCAGTTCCACACAACTGAAGTTGCAGCATTTTTACAAACCAATTCTGGTTCATCTGTTTCATTCAACGATCTGCTTTCACCCTTCTCATTCTCCGTCGCCGCCATGCTTTTTCCTCCATGTGCGTATGAAAACAAAGGCACTGCGCAAGCGTGTTTTACCCATATTCTATCGTAATATTTCAATTTCTTATCGTTGCCCAACATTATACCGGTATTACCGTGAACGGTATGATATAGCCCAGCCCTACATGAAAGACACCCTGATTGTGCACTAATCACACATTAAAATGAGCAAAAGAGGCAAAACTGTGTGCCAGAGTAAAAAAAAAACAAAAAAAAAAAAACCCCCAAAAAACCAAATCCCTTTAAACCTTAACACCAACAAAAGGAAGAATTTCTATGGAAAAGGAAACCTTGGTTTGACCTGCTGATGTCATATGTGACATCATCAGGACTTTAAAATGAGGAAATGCTAGGCGGGCGTTTCCCCACACCTGATCCTCATGAAGACTGAAAAGACAAACAAAGTAAGTATGAACAAATGACTTAATCTGTAACATAATAAAATATAAAGAAACATGTAACTGAGTATTTAGCTTAATTTGCAGAATGTTTGATTTGCTGGCAACAAAACGCTTACCCAAACAAACCGGGATAGTGAGTGCAACAATGTTACTTGACAAATAGCTAATCATAGCAAATACATAGAAACAGAATAATGTGTACAATGTGCAAAAAAAAAGGTAAACACATATGGGAGAAATGGAGAGCATTGCAACTGCTCCTCCACTTTGTCACAGTACAATCTGTGCTAAAAGTACTGACAGGAAACTACATGCTTTTGCAGAAAATAGGAGCTGCAGCCAGAAAGTGAATCTAAGCAGAGTCTTTGATTGAAACTTAAAGTGTGTGTGACGTCTAGAGGAAGTATATAAATAACTAGGCTTCCTGTTTGTGCTTCAGACCTGAGCTTATGTGTTCATGTGTTCAGGTCTCCATTCCTGGGAATGAAAAATAAAGATCATTTTTTGAGCTTTGACCACTTTGAGCCGTGTCTTTCTTTGCCGTAGGGAATACAAAGAACTGGGATTTAATACTTGTAGTTATAAAGAAAGCAATTCTGTTAAACACACCACATTTTTTTTCTGCTCAGCTGCAGTATCCAGATGAAATACATAATCATATCACAGTTTTCAACAATCTGCAATTTAGTAAATCCTCAAGTTAAAAGTAACTTTTTGTAAAACTGTTATACTTAGAGCAACTTTTAAGTGGAATAAATTGCCTTATAAAATTAGAGAATTAGCAACTATTCAAAACTTCAATGAACAGTTAAAAGCCGATTTACAGAACTTTTAGTTGTTGTAATATTGTAAGAGATGGTTTGTTTTTGAAATTTGTGTAATGTGTCTCAGTGTTATTGATATTATTATTATATTATTATTATTATTATTATTGATTGCTTATATTTTAATTGTGAAACCCCACTGTGGATGTAAAATTATGTGGATATTTTGAATCCACTTTATTGTGTAATATTTTATGTGAGTATTTGACGGAAGACGAGCAACATCTGTTGTGGAAGCTAATGGGGTTCCTTTTGAATAAACAAATAAACAAACATAGGATTTATTATCAGTAAATGATTATATATATATAAACATATAAAAAATTATAGAAATATGTAATAGGAAACAACAATATGATATAAATTATAAAATAATATAAAAGTGTGTGTGTGTGTGTGTGTGTACAATCAGGAGGGACGGGCATGATTTTAGTGTTTTTAAACAGTCATGAATTATTTTTAACACCAGGTTGGATGTAATGTGTTAGAACTACCAGCAGGTGGTGATAAGAGACCTTTAAGGTGTTTGGTGCCACACTCCACCTTCAAGTTTAAAACTAGTGTTAATGGAGGGAGTTTGAAGGTTGAGTTTGTTCCACGACTGCATTTCACTCACTGGCTCTGTTTGTATCTCTGTCACTGCAGGACCAACATGGAGCAAGAAGTCAGCGCTCTCAGGAGGCCGACAAACCTCAAAGAAGAAAGGGAGAGAAAACATACACCTGTGACGAGTGTGGGAAGGATTTTACTAGGAATTATAAACTAAAACTTCATCAGGTCATCCACACTGGAGAGAAACCATTCAGCTGTGACTTGTGTGGAAAGTCTTTTTCCTTGAAGGGTCACCTAAAACAACACCAACTCATCCACAGTGGAGTTAAAGCGTACAGCTGTGATCAGTGTGGCAGAGCTTTTACTCACAGTAGCAACTTACAGAATCATCTAGTTACCCACTCTGGAATTAAGGCATACAGCTGTGACGAGTGTGGGAAGGAGTTTACTCTGAAGGCTTCACTAAAACGGCATCAGGTCATCCACACTGGAGAGAGACCGTTCAGCTGTGACTTGTGTGGAAAGTCTTTTTCCTTGAAGCGTCACCTAAAAAACCACCAACTCATCCACAGTGGAGTTAAAGCGTACAGCTGTGATCAGTGTGGCAGAGCTTTTACTCACAGTAGCAGCTTACAGAGTCATCTAGTTACCCACTCTGGAATTAAGGCATACACCTGTGACGAGTGTGGGAAGGATTTTACTAGGAATTATAAACTAAAACTTCATCAGGTCATCCACACTGGAGAGAAACCATTCAGCTGTGACTTGTGTGGAAAGTCTTTTTCCTTGAAGGGTCACCTAAAACAACACCAACTCATCCACAGTGGAGTTAAAGCGTACAGCTGTGATCAGTGTGGCAGAGCTTTTACTCACAGTAGCAACTTACAGAATCATCTAGTTACCCACTCTGGAATTAAGGCATACAGCTGTGACGAGTGTGGGAAGGAGTTTACTCTGAAGGCTTCACTAAAACGGCATCAGGTCATCCACATGATGCCGTGACGAGTGTGGGAAAGAGTTTACTGGGAAGGCTGAACTAAAACGGCATCAGGTCATCCACACTGGAGAGAGACCATTCAGCTGTGACTTGTGTGGAAAGTCTTTTTCCTGGAAGGAATCCCTAAAACAACACCAACTCATCCACAGTGGAGTTAAAGCGTACAGCTGTGATCAGTGTGGCAGAGCTTTTACTCACAGTAGGAACTTACAGAATCATCTACTTACCCACTCTGGAATTAAGCCATACAGCTGTGACATCTGTGGAAAAACTTTCAGCCAGAGAGGAAGCCGAAATATACACCTACGCATTCACACCGGACATGATGTGTACTGTTGTGAACAGTGTGGCAAACAGTTTATAACTCACACACAGTTACAACAACACATGTTTAACCACACTGAGGAGAGACCTTATAAATGTGACCTGTGTGAGAAGACTTTTAAATCTCCACATTACCTGAGACTACACCAACAGATCCACACCAGAAAGAGACTCTACAAGTGCAGTTACTGTGAGGTATGTATTTATATTGTTATCTTGTCATTTTAGCCTGACTGTTTGGAACAACTCTGCTCATTAAACTGTGTTAGCATGTTAGCAATTCTACTGCATGGAAAAGCAGCTCTGAGTGATTATTCAGATTTTCATTTCAGTTATGATTTTAGTATTACTGTAGTATTATGGTGGTAGTATTGTAGTTATTGCAGCCCAGTAAACTGAGTGTGTTAACTGAAACAGTAAAATGTAATTAGACGTCTGCAGAGATGCTCTTTCTTTCAGGCGACGTTCAGGATAAAAATGTTGAAGGACTGACTTACACTGTCTTTGTGTCTTTGTTTAGAAGCAGAGCGACACAGATGGATCCAGTTCTCAACCCTGTCATCACTGTGGTGGTGGGAAAGACTTTCGTTGTGACCTCTGTGGAAAAACTTTCAGTTGGCAAGCCGACCTAAAAACACATCAACATAGACACACTGGAGACAAACTGAATTACTGCAAAGAATGTAGGAGAAGCTTCACCACACCAAGTGAGTTAAAAAAACATGAACTGATTCACAGTGGGGTCAAAAAGCACCTCTGTGATCAGTGTGGGTCATCCTTCACCACTGCAGGTGAGCTTAAAATACACAAACGAGTCCACACAGGAGATAAACCATACAAGTGCAGACACTGTGACAAAAGCTTCTCACAATCAAGTGGTCGTATCTATCATGAACATACACACATGGAAGGAAACTACAGCTGTGACCAGTGTGACAAGAGCTTCAGGAATCTCAGTTCATACTCCAAACACAAACGTTCCCACGTTACTAATAAACTGTTTCACTGTTACCAATGTGCCCAAACATTCACCTCATTGTCTGCTCTGTGCAAACATCAGTGTGATCACTCAGAGCTGAAATCACTCCCATCACTGGATCACAGTGAATCTGAAGAGACAGAAAGATCCTCTGGTTTCAGGGTCAGACTCAAAAAGCTTGAGATCAGACTCCACAGAGTTCAGATAGAATCTCCTGTAAAAATCTGATGAGGCAGCTGTGAATCAAACTCTTCCCCTAGTTCCATTTTAAGCTTTCAAAGCTGTCCTGCTTTAGTGTTCATGTCAAGTGGTTAGCTTTCTTTTCATCAGTTGGTTGAAAACTCTGTTTCCTATTATAAAGTTTTTGTTTTAATGTATTTTGATCCACATAAATGTTTTCTTGTTCGGGTTCTTTATGTTATTGAATCTTGGAAATGTTAAATAAAAAATTCAAATGTTAAATAAAGAAAGATTTTAATGATAAAGATTTGAGCCATGATGTCATTTCCTGTATTTCAGCGTAAAAACTGAAGTGACAAATGGAAACATGTTTACAGTCACAGTTAGATGAACTGTTTTCAGTGTGTTACAAAATTAATATATTATTAGTGCTTATTTAGTGAATATTGTTACTTGTTTAAACAGGTACATGGGGTTGTTTGCAGTGAAAGTTATTTTTAAACACAGTCAATATTCCTTCTCCTCTACCTGATATCCTTGGAGCATTAAGAAATGAGCCGTCAGAGGGTAAAAGTCCAGAAATAATGCTAGACTCACCAACTCTCATCTGTGTCTCAGTCACAAAAAGGAGATCCAATCCATTGGAGGAAAAAATAATTTATAATGAAGCTTTATTTGCTAAGGACCACGCATTTGTTAGAGCCATCTTCATTGGAGCTGGAGCCTGGGTAGAAGTTGTTGGTGAAGCCCAAGTTAATGGGAGCAAATTCAAAAAGTTTATTCCATGACTCCCACAATGCAAAAAACAGTGGTGAGCAGGGTTATGGACACCTAAGCCCACAACAGTAACCAGACAGGAGATAACAGGATCCAGGAGACCCCTTGGGATGTGGCGGAACGGACCATAGCCAGCTGGAGCGGCCGCTGAAGAAAAGATAAGTCAAGCTGTAAACTTCACCAGCCGACCGGCACGTTTACCCCGATGTCTGTGGCGGTGTGTCGGAGCAGGTGGTGGCACTTTATGTAGCAAGTAATCAGGAACATCAGCCAGGAGCAGAGGATACCCTGTTTGTTTCTTCTGATTAGAGCTCTGAGAGCTGATGGCAAAAAACTGAAGATCCAAAGGTTTTTGGTGTTCCCCAGTTTTGAGTTGATTTCAGTAACAAGAATCATCAGAAACAGAACAAACAGTAAGAAAATTGACAGAGGTAAACAGCAAGCACACACACTTGAGCCATCTTACCCCTTAGTTTAATTATGTAAATTACAATTATGTAATCTGATCATTTACAAACTGAAATAATCTCAACATAAGCTGACAGAAGAGGAAGAAATTGAGGAAGAAATTCAGGCCGTGTACTGAAAACGTATTTTTTCTTGTTATCATAAGACATTTGGTGTGACGACTTTTACAACTCAGTTTTTGGTTTTGCTGAAGTAAAGTTTACACTCTGAGGAGTCACAGTGTTGATATTGGACACAAAGAGAAAAGTTCCTGTAAAAGTTAAAACTAGAATATTAAAATGGAACCTAAATCTGATTAGTAGCCAGTGCACCGACTTTAAAACAGGGGTCATATGAGCTCCCTTGTTCGAGTGGGTCAGTAGCCTCGCTGTCAGTTTTGAACAACTTGTAGACGAGCTAGCCCTTTCTTGTTTAGACAAGTAAACAGGCTGTTACAGTTTTCAAGTCTTGTAGAGACCAAAAGCATGTATTATCATCTCGAGTTCACTTGTTGACACGATGGATCTAAGTTTAGAAATGTGCCTAAAGTGAAAAAAGCAGGTTCTTACTACCTGATTTAAATGTCCCTCCAAAGAAAAAGCTTCATCGAAAATAACACCCAGGTTTCTAAGGTTATGTTTCTGTGAGGAACCTAAGTCACCCAGTCGCCGTTTAATATCAGGTATTGCACTGTCTGGTGCAATAATCAAAGTTTCTGCCAGGTTTATCTGTAAGCAATTATTGTTCAACCATTGTTTAATGTTGGTTAAACAGTCAGTCAGATTGGAGAGCTTATGAGCTTCAGCAGGCTTAAAAGAATAATATAGCTGAATATTGTCAGCAAAGAAATTATAAGATACTTAAGGATACTGCTGTATTATCTGGCTTAAAGGGAAATTGTATATTAAAAACAGAATAGGTCCCAGCACAGAGCCTTGAGAAACTCCACACAACAACTCTATAGAGTCCGACGTGATCTGGTTTGCAGACACACTAAAACTCCTTTCAGATATATCAAAAGAAAACCGGTGTAGAACAGAGCAGACATCCCAACCAGGTCTCTCAGTCCGTTTATCAGGATGGTATGGTTGACTGTATCAAAGGCTGAGGTAAGGTCTAACAAGACTAGGACTGTGTATTCTCCGGAGTTTGCTGACATCATAATATCATTAGTAACTTTCAGTAGTGCTGTCTCAGTGGAATGCAATTTACGGAATCCAGATTGAAAATGGTCATTGAAGTTATATTTCTCCAAGTATGCTGTGAGGTGGACAGCTACTGCCTTCTCAAGGAGTTTTGACATAAATGGGAGTTTGGAGATTAAATTTTAAAGTAGTGTTGGATCCAGGTTGGGTTTTTTGAGCCTTGGTTCCACAATGGCATGTTTAAAAAAGCTGGGGAACACCCCAGTCTGAAGAGAAACATTAAAAAGGTTCCCAACCGAAGGACCAATGGTGTCAAAAGCATTGATGAAGAGCTTAGTGGGGACAATGTCTTAGGGGCTTGTAGGTGGCTTAATTTTGTCCACCAGGGCTGCTATTTCAATATATATTATATCTAGTATATCTACACTAGATATCAGGTGAAGGGATTAAATTTAAAGGTTTCTATGTCCCATTTACACTAACCAGTATGTGAGATAGTCAGACTCAAATGTCAAGGAAGGTGGTAGGGAAGCAGACTACGCAGACATTTCAGGTTTCCAAAGGTGAGTGTTGGGTCTGTCTAGCACAGGCCCACCGGTGGAATGAGACAATTTAAAAACACAGCAAGAGCATTGAACACCAAGTAGGCAAAGTTCTTCATGTTACTCATGCATGAGGGAGACCTGCCTGGAGCCAAGTGTCGTTCCACCACTTGACCTCCGTCAGACTCTCAGCCAAGTTCCCCATAGCACTCCTTTTATTGTGGTAACATGAATATGCATAGGGTCATTAACATATAACATCTTACATAGGTATACATGTGAACAAAGGCAGTGGCGGTCCTAGCCTGTTTGGCGCCCTGGGCAAAACACCCCCTCTGGCGCCCCCCCCCCCCCCCCCCTCACACACACGAACACACACACATGAAGAGAGAGACAGAGTATGCATTGTATGCAAACGTTGTATGCAAACGGCTACTAAACAGACATCATAATTCGTCATACAATGAGAACAGGATAAATCAACAATTGACACCGACTAATTAATATTATATTATTGTATATATTGTTTGGAGTTTAGTCTGTTACTGTTACTATTTTTACCATTTCTTCTTGGAGGAACTGTAACCCACATAATTTCCTTAGGGATTAAGAAAGTATCCTGATTCTTAATGTTTTAGGATACATGACCTGCCATTATCCAATGACACATCTGCTTACCTGTATCTTTTGCTCGTTTCTCCTTGTAGGAGTCATAATTAAATGTATTGAATTTTAAGGATCACTGGGTTTTCATTTGTTTGGTTGCTATGGTGATGTGTAATGGGAGTCACGTGGGTGCTAGCGGCGACATTAAGAGGGCGTTGTCAGTCTGTCTTTCACTGGTTTGATTTTGACAGAGCAGGGCTGGGTAGCCGTAGTTTTTGTTGACCGCAGCACAACGAGTTTCCCCTTGTTGTATTAGAGCCTGTGATGTTTTAAGAGTTTGAATCGCGAGCCGATCACATTGCTCTGTAAACTTTCCAAGCACTTTAATAAACAAGCAAGCAATTCCACCTCTGGCATTATTGCGTAAAGTTGACAGGCAAATAGGCAGGCTCAGTCCCCGGCCTCTAGCGACTGTGGAAGTCGCTACGCTCCTCCTCTTCTTTTCTCTTTTTTTAGAGTTTAAAAACGGGTTGTGTGTGAGACTTTAGATCAACAAAATATAAAATATACATTTTCAATTGTTATTGATCCCTTTACCCCTAGTCCTAAAGTGTATATTTATTTTTCTACTCTTCTTATATATATTGTTTGTTTACTTGCACTGCTGTAACTGGAGCCTCGTCGTCTCGTCTCTCTATATACTGAGAGTATGTAGCGGAGATGACAATAAAGTTTACTTTGACTTCAGCAGCAAGCTGGCGCACCGAGCGCTCTCGCGCTCACTTTTCGCTTATAGAATTTTGAAAAAAACATCGGTGCAAATTATAAGTCTGTATCATGATGTCTGGTGTTTTCGTGTTTGTTGGTTTGTTTGTAATTTGTTTTATTTTGCGAGTTGGTCATTTTTGCTGCTCCAGCCAGCCAGAGCATCCCCCGCCGCCCCGCCCTCTCCTCCCTGTGCCGCAAGCAGCAGGCGCACCTCGCAAACGGAGGGCGCCCTTACTCCCAGCAAATGGGCGATAGAAAACCAATGCCATTCCCAATATGCGCTGGCATGATGTCGGGGCAGCATGACCGTGATGCCGCCCCCACCATGATGCCGCCCCGGGCAACCGCCCGTGTCGCCCGTATCTAAAACCGCTACTGAACAAAGGATTGTGTGTGTGTGTGTGGTCAGAGTGTGACCCCATAAAGACTTCCCTAAACCTGCTGGTCTGGAAGTTCAGCAGTCCATCTAAACAAAAGGCACTTAGCCTAAAACAGACACGTTTATCCTACCATAAAACAATAAGAGAAGGTACGACCTCTCCCATGCTCCCAGAGTGTGGGTGTGGATGCCAGAACACTCTGGAATGCGCACAAAGCCTTTGCAGACTATTAAGGATCACACATCCTATCACTACACAATCGTTTATACACCTCTACCAATCTAAAACTAACTATAAAACTCTAAGCATATATAAGTAGATATTTCTAAGCATAAATGACAATCAACAATACAAAACCTAACATTCCCCCCTTTTTGACCTTTATGCTAGAAAAGTTCCCAGTTATGATCACCTCATGTCTGACAGTTTCAATGCAAACATTTTTATACTCTGCATATGTCAATCACCCTAAATTACTGTAAAAGTACACAGTTTAACAAATGTATTAGCAGTTATCCCATTCCTCATTGATCTCATCCAATGGCAAACTGCATCCTACGAGCAACAAATGAATTGTTAATAGTCAAAAGAAGAAATTAGCATTTTCAAAAACATCCCAGCTTGGTGGTGCTCCTCTGGGCGTGCAAATCACATGTCTCACATGTCTTAAGTTCTGCAGGGCGTCATAAATGTCTCTTCCAGTTGTTTCCATCATTGTCCATAGGACCAGAGTCCAAATGTATGTAGAATAGAAATTCAAACATACCAGTTGGTTTTGTTGTTTGTCAACATGCTTCTCGGTTATCTTGAAAGCTGCAGACCTCTTTAGCACTCAAGTTTTATGGCCTCTACCAACCCCCATCACCTCACTTCAGGTCTCTGTCCTGTGGGGGGTATTTATGACTCCTCCATTGTCTGTGCTCTGCAGAAAAAATCCTCTGTGGAAAGGGTGCTGGGTCCAGTTATCTTACTGCTGTTATGATCCTAGCAGTCTTCAGAGTGTCATCGTATGCACAGTACAGTGACACAACATTAGGTGATGTTCATAGGAAACTGCTGTCATCACCACCATAGCTTTTGGTTCCTGTGCTTTTCACAGAATCATGATGTTATCCTTGGACTCCCTCTGCGCTGTCGATGGAGCTTGGCACACTCCCCTCATCCTTCAGGTGCCCGTCTGTTGTCCACAATCTCCTCTGTTGGCCTCTGGAAAGCCCCCTTTGCACAGATCTCATTCCAACGCAGTTTCGTGGTCCTTGCTGTGGCTCTGGAATCTGATCTCATGATGGGCCCCAAACAGCTCGACCTTTGACCTCAACCACTGCCTGGGCTGTCAACTATGCCTGGAATGGCTCTTGTTTCTCACTGGGCCTCTGGAGATTTCTCAGGAGATGACTGCTGCACCTGTATTTCCTTGCTAGAGGGAAAAACCTCTATTTGGAGAGCATGTCAACAATCATCAAACCACATTCTTTAGTTCAGTGAACTTCACTTATAGGCCATCAAAGCCTCATCTGAACATGGATGCACCACTTGCATAGGTTTAATACCCATAAATGAACTGTTAATCACACAAATCACTGCAACAATAATAGAAAACATTGTTTAATGTCAATCCTGGACCCCTCCTCTTGACGCATGGACACTCCCATGAGTCAACTCAAACCTAGATTCCTATCTTAAAGAAAATGGTTAGCTAGATCATGTCCCAGGCAACATCAGGGTGTCTCCTCCAGAGTAGCTCCGTAACCCCGCAATAAAAGATGTTAGCGTGTTTTGCATATTAAGTTTGCTTAACACCCGGCTCCGCCAGGAGCCTGCATACACACCATCATGGCCTGAAAACAAGATCTGGAAGTGAAATCAAACTTCACACTTATAAACAATTGTATCATAAGAGTGATAAAGCATTCAACATCCGCAAGACAAGTATCAAGTGCAGGTTTTTTCAAATCAGTAAACTACAATTATTACCACAATTTGCCTCAGACATGGATCATCCCATGTCCTCAGTTAACATTAATGCAATCGGTGACTTCTCTTAAGCAAAGTCACTCCACTCATATATTACTAGGAGCTCAATAGTGGCCAGCTAATGAGCCCCATATTCAACTATTAGATAAACACTAGAGATGGACCGATCCGATATTACGTATCGGTATCGGTCCGATACTGACATAAATTACTGGATCGGATATCGGAGAGAAATAAAAAATATAATCCGATCCATTAAATATCAAAAAAGCACCTCACAAAACTTGGCGACGTGGCGAGCTGGAGCAGTGTGGTCACGTGATAGAGCGGCTGTGTGTATTTGTAGCCTGCTAGCAAACATTTCATCTCCGAGGAAGTTATCTCAGAGAGAAGTAAAGCAAGTGTGTAAGTTCATCTCTGAATGTTTGTAAAGCATTCCGCGTTAAGCTTAACAAACCGATATATAGAGCAACTGCCTCTTCTCTCTCTCTCCTGCTGCTACTTCAATCGTGAAACTGCTTAATGATCAGCTGATCGGCTTTTCTGTCGCGAGTCCGTCTCTCTTCTTTGTTTTTGGCCCACTTCTCACCAGAAAGAGGAAACCAGCGGCTGAACAACAGCAGCACTATTAAGCTTGATAAGCTGTTGTTAGAATTTATTTAATATTACTTTCTACACCAGGATCTTTTTCTATGCAGCTGACGGCTGGTAACTGCAGGGGCGGATCTAGCAAAGTTTAGCCAGGGGGGCCGATAGGGCATGAACAGGCAAAAGGGGGCACAAAGACATACTTTTCTTTCTTATTCTCATTTAAAATATCTAGCTTTTAATTATTTAATAATTATCTGAATCTTACACCCAAAGTTTTAATCTGATGTAAAATGTATAGAAGTCCATTACTGTATATAGTAACTGTTAAGTCTAATATACCCTAGTACTTTTTTAGTAGTAGTACTTTTTCCTTTGGGAAGGTACCATCTGTGCAGTCTGCAATTCTGTTGAAGAAAGATGTTGAATCTATTTAATTATTCTTGAAAAATAATTTATTTCTGTGAATTTTTTTCACCCTGCATCAAATTAAAGTTGAATACATTGATTAAGCATCATGAGGAAGAGGGTGGTTCCCTATTTTCTTTTGCTGGGAGTTTGCAACCCTATTAGTTAGGTTGCTTAATATTTCTGCTAAGTACTCTTTAAATACCAGAATAGGGAGGATGGGGTAGGTTTAACTTATTAGATTGATCAGTGTTGCTGATCTATGAAATATTTTGGGTGCAGTGTGTTTTTTTTACATGCAGGTATAACAGAATAGCTTTAGTGTTGTTGTTTTTTAACTTGAGTATGAACTTATACAAAAAGCAGCAAGATATTAAAAAAACAGTTTTACTTATTAAAAAACACACTATATCGGATTCATATCGGTATCGGCAGATATCCAAATTTATGATATCGGTATCGGTATCGGACATAAAAAAGTGGTATCGTGCCATCTCTAATAAACACTGCATTCTTATTTGTTTTTCTCATGTCACTTGTCCTTCTGCTGAATCCTCTACATGCATTCTTAGAAAAACAAACATTAGCAACACACATTGACCATCCCGGTGGTCAGGCGCAGGTCGACAGGTTCCAGAGGTGCTATAAAAAGACCATAAAGTTAACCAGCCATAGCTGTGGAAAGAAGTGACACTAGTTTTCAACACAGGAAATTTCTCACCTGTTATTCACATAAGTAACCTTCACATTTTCCCAAAAACACAGTGTAACAGCATCACCAACTCATAACCTATAAACCCAGTTTCTTCACACATAAACCCAGAAATCCTGTAGTAGAAAAACATTAAGTAGTTGTCCTGTTATAAATCACATGATCAAACCACATGAAGAACTGTAATGCTGTAGAGAAGAAAATGCAAATGTTAGCGCTGCGCAGGTGTATACACACTTTCTCACAGTGATCTCTGTGAGCAACACAAGCCTATGAATAACACCCTGGTGGATGCACAGATACAGAAAATGGCATTTAAAAGGTTAAATCGTCATGCAACCTCGAATGTTGCTGTCATCTCTCTGCTCCTGTAAAAAGAAACACACATAGATTCATCTGCACCTTTGTCAGGTGGGGGTTAACTTCACACAGTCGTGTTACATCAGTAAAGTCTTGTCAGCTTTTGTCAGCTTTTACCAGTCAGTCAGTTTTATTTTCTCTCACTCATTTTTCATTTGTTCTTTCATAAATTCATTCTTTCTTTGCTGATAGTGGAACCTATCGCCGCATTTAGATTTCCACTCTCAGCAAAATGACGTCATTTCAAAAAGAAAAAGAAGAACTTTAGATCGGATTACCTCGCTGAATCCTTTTTGGACAGGAACTTACTTTCTAATTGTCCCCAGATAAGTGACTTTCTCCTGAGCCCATTTTAATGTGGAGAAGCTCACTTGTAACAATTTTCTCAACGACGTGTTGTACAGCGCTTTCTGTTCTAATCGTGCAGATTCAATTCAATTCAATTCAATTTTATTTATATAGCGCCAAATCACAACAAATGTCGCCTCAAGGCGCTTCATAGATACAGAGAAAAGCCCAACAATCATATGACCCCCTATGAGCAAGCACTTTGGCGACAGTGGGAAGGAAAAACTCCCTTTTAACAGGAAGAAACCTCCGGCAGAACCAGGCTCAGGGAGGGGCGGCCATCTGCTGCGACCGGTTGGGGTGAGAGAAGGAAGACAGGATAAAGACATGCTGTGGAAGAGAGACAGAGATTAATAACAGATACGATTCAATACAGAGAGGTCTGTTAATACATAGTGAGTGAGAAAGGTGACTGGAAAGGAAAAACTCAATGCATCATGGGAATCCCCCGGCAGCCTACATCTATTGCAGCATAACTAAGGGAGGATTCAGGTCACCTGGTCCAGCCCTAACTATATGCTTTAGCAAAAAGGAAGGTTTTAAGCCTAATCTTAAAAGTAGAGATAGTGTCTGTCTCCTGAATCCAAACTGGAAGCTGGTTCCACAGAAGAGGGGCCTGAAAACTGAAGGCTCTCCCTCCCATTCTACTTTTAAATACTCTAGGAACAACAAGTAGGCCTGCAGAGCGGGAGCGAAGTGCTCTAATAGGGTGATATGGTACTACAAGGTCATTAAGATAAGATGGGGCCTGATTATTTAAGACCTTGTATGTGAGGAGCAGGATTTTGAATTCAATTCTGGATTTAACAGGAAGCCAATGAAGGGAAGCCAAAACAGGAGAAATATGCTCTCTCCTTCTAGTCCCTGTCAGTACTCTTGCTGCAGCATTTTGGATTAACTGAAGGCTTTTCAGTGAGTTTTTTGGACATCCTGATAATAATGAATTGCAGTAGTCTAGCCTGGAAGTAATAAATGCATGAACTAGTTTTTCAGCGTCACTCTGAGACAGGATATTTCTAATTTTAGAGATGTTGCGCAAATGGAAGAACGCAGTCTTACATATTTGTTTAATATGTGCGTTGAAGGACATATCCTGGTCAAAAATGACTCCAAGGTTCCTCACAGTGTTACTGGAGGCCAAGGTAATGCCATCCAGAGTAAGAATCTGGTTAGATACCATATTTCTAAGCTTTTCAGCGCCGAGTACAATGACCTCAGTTTTATCTGAGTTAAGAAGCAGAAAGTTAGTGGCCATCCAAGTCTTTATGTCTTTAAGACATTCCTGCAGTTTAACTAATTGGTGTGTGTTATCTGGCTTCATGGACAGATAGAGCTGGGTGTCATCTGCATAGCAGTGAAAATGTATGCTATGTCTTCTAATGATGCTGCCTAGGGGAAGCATGTATAATGTAAACAGAATTGGTCCTAGCACCGAACCCTGTGGAACTCCATAATTAACCTCAGTGTGTGAAGAGGACTCTCCATTTACATGCACAAATTGGAGTCTATTAGATAGATATGATACAAACCACTGCAGTGCAATACCTGTAATACCTACAGCATGTTCTAATCGCTCTAATAGAATATTATGGTCAACAGTATCGAATGCTGCACTAAGGTCAAGAAGGACAAGCACAGAGATGAGTCCACTGTCAGAGGCCATAAGAAGATCATTTGTAACCTTCAATAAAGCTGTTTCTGTGCTGTGATGAACTCTGAAACCTGACTGAAACTCTTCAAATAAACCATTCCTCTGCAGATGATCTGTTAGCTGTTTGACAACTACTCTTTCAAGGATTTTTGATATGAAAGGAAGGTTGGAGATTGGCCTATAATTAGCTAAGACTGCTGGGTCTAGAGATGGCTTTTTGAGTAAAGGTTTAACTGCAGCCACCTTGAAGGCCTGTGGTACATAGCTGATTATTAGAGATAGGTTGATCATATATAAGATCGAAGAATTAATCAATGGCAGGACTTCTTTGAGCAGTTTTGTAGGAATGGGGTCTAAAAGACACGTTGATGGTTTGGAGGAAGTAATTATTGAAGTTAACTCAGAAAGATCGATTGGAAAAAAAAAGAGTCTAACTTAACATCAATGGAACTAAGAGTAGCTGTAGATAATATTACATCTGTGGGATGATTATTGGTAATTTTTTCTCTAATGATAAAAATTTTATTTGTGAAGAAGTTCATGAAGTCATCACTAGTTAACGTTAAAGGGATGGTTGGCTCAACAGAGCTCTGACTTTTTGTCAGCCTGGCTACAGTGCTGAAGAGAAACCTGGGGTTGTTCTTATTTTCTTCAATCAGTGATGAGTAGTAAGCTGTTCTGGCTTTGCGGAGGGCTTTCTTATAAAGCAACAAACTATTTCTCCAGGCTAAATGATGATCCTCTAAATTTGTGACACGCCATTTCCTCTCCAGATTACGAGTCATCTGCTTTAGGGTACGTGTTTGAGAATTATACCACGGGGTCAGGTACTTCTGATTAGAGACCTTAGTTTTCACTGGAGCTACAGTATCCAGAGTCGTACGTAGTGAGGAGGTGAAATTATTAACAAGATAATCGACCTCTGTTGGGGTAGCGTTCAGATAGCTGCTCTGCTCTGTGTTGGTACAGGGCATTGACGATGATAACAGTGGCTGGATTATATTCTTAAACTTAGTTACAGCGCTTTCAGAAAGACATCTACTTTGATAAAGTCCACTCTCCACTGCTGCGTAATCAATTATTGTAAATGTAAATGTTATCAAGAAATGATCAGACAGGAGAGGGTTTTCAGGAAACACTGTTAAATGTTCAGTTTCTATGCCATATGTTAAAACAAGATCTAGAGTGTGATTAAAGTGGTGGGTGGGTTCTTTTACATTTTGAGAGAAACCAATTGAGTCTAACAACAGATTAAATGCCATGTTGAGGCTGTCATTTTTAGCATCTACATGGATGTTAAAATCACCCACAATAATTATTTTATCTGAGCTCAGAACTAAATTAGATATAAAGTCTGAGAAATCAGACAGAAACTCTGTGTAAGGCCCAGGTGGACAATAGATGATAACAAGTAAGACTGGTTTCTGAGTTTCACAGCTGGGGTGGACAATGCTAAGCATCAGGCTTTCAAATGAATTAAAAGTCTGTCTTGGTCTTTCATTAATTAATAGACTGGTGTGAAAAATTGCTGCCACACCACCCCCTCGACCTGTGCTTCGAGATTTCTGGTAGTTAGAATGACTTGGGGGTGTTGATTCATTTAAACTAACATAATCATCCTGCTGCAACCAGGTTTCTGTAAGGCAGAGTAAATCAATTTGTTGATCAATTATTAAGTCATGTACTAACAGAGACTTGGAGGAGAGAGACCTAATATTTAATAATCCACATTTCACTGTTTTACTCTTTGGTTCAGATGTGGATACTGTATTGTTCTTTCTTTGTGATTGTTTAAGTTGTTTGTTGCTGGTTTTTAGTTTGTTTTTTGTCTTTTTGGAAGCAGACACAGTCTCTATGGAGATGGGTTTTTGGGGGGGTAGCAGGAGGAGAGAAGCTGCAGAGAGGCGTGTAAGACTGCAACTCTGCTTCCTGGTCCCAACTCTGGATAGTCATGTTTTGAGGGGTTTAATAAATTTGTCGATATTTCTAGAAATGAGAGCTGCTCCATCCAAAGTGGGATGGATGCCATCTCTCCTAACAAGACCAGGTTTCCTCCAGAAGGTTTGCCAATTATCTATGAAGCCCACATCGTTTCTGGGACACCACTCAGACAGCCAGCAATTTAAGGAGAACATGCGGCTAAACATGGTACTCCTGGTCTGATTGGGGAGGGGACCAGAGAAAACTACAGAGTCCGACATTGTTTTGGCAAAGTTACACACCGATTCAATATTGATTTTAGTGACCTCCGATTGGCGTAACCGGGTGTCATTACTGCAGACGTGAATTATGATTTTATTGAATTTACGTTTACCCTTAGCCAGCAGTTTTAAATTTCCTTCAATGTCGCCTGCTCTGGCCCCTGGAAGACAATTGACTATGGTTGCCGGTGTCTCTAGCTTCACATGTCTGAGAACAGAGTCACCAATTACCAGAGTTTGACCCCCGGCAGTAATCCTGCTCGAACGACACAGATTATCGAACAAAACTTTCAGTGCACTGTGAAAGTAACAAAATAAAAAGGCCTTGTTAAGTCATTACACATGCTCCTCATCTCAGGAGGGTAAATCATACCATTAGCATGATTTACCATCATACTAATTGGCAGGCTCAACTTCACAACAAAAGAAAAATCATCAGCTAGATTAACTCCAAACCAACCATCAGCTGCACAACACACAACATAAGCCTAATGTCTTATTAGCTATGAGTTTAATCCCCAGGTCTGTGCTCTTCACTCATTTAGGCCACACACCCATTTTATTCAGTTTTTCTTTTTCCCCGTCATCACAAAACATGTGACATGTTGTCATGCACTTCACAAAAGAAGTTTGTTCTGACGTATTCAGAGTTGTGTATCTAGGTACAGGATTCACTCGCACACCAAAACAGGAAACTCAGTGTTTTAGAGCCTCCACTCAACACACAACAAACTCCAACACATCCCATTCACTTGTGCTAAAATTCAATTACCTTTCATTAATCTAAGAACGATCAACTAATTTGCATATCAGCTATTAACCCACTGAGTTGACAGGACAACAGAAATGCATGTTCTATCACCAAAATAGAATTTCCCTCATACAGTAAATTACTTGTGCTGCATCAATCAAGCAGGAAGCATCTCCCAATTTACTATATTAACAACTAAATTTATTGTCTGATCACTGGTTGGTCAAACCAGAATCTTTTTTCCCACAAAAGTTAAACTGTTGTCCTGCAACCTGGAGAGTCAATTTTTTGCATTGGATAAATTCAGCATTTGATAACAAGTGTCTGTTAAATTCACGCTATTTTAACACTAATGAGAGATAACAAGCTGATTTTCATTACATGTGTGTTTGTGTTATTAGGCAGGTTTAATCAATGTCTGTGGAGCTGCATCTCCAGCAGGGCATGTTCTTAAAGCTGCCTTTCCTACACATTTCTCTGCTGTTATTTGATCATTTTGTAACTGATGTGCTATGGGTCCACTGGTCTTTGCATCACACTAAGTGACTTGGACAAGATGGTAAACAGACTCACATGCTTAAGATGCTGTCTAATCTTCATGAGTTAATGCATGTTCTGCTTGTGTGTGTGATTTTGTATATGTATCTTTTTGCAGTGTTTCAGTCTCCTTTACAATTTTCCAATTTAAGCAGTCAGTTTTCTTTTCCCCAAGTTTGCTAACCCAATTTTGATTTCCCACATTAAAGAACAGCACTCCTCTGTGTTCTACTTACTCTCACTCTGTTGTCCTCTCCCACTTCAACAGTCCAATAGCCGGCAGTTGTCCTTCAGCTTTGTCCTGTGTTCCACTGTCTCTTCTTGCCATTTTACTCCAAAAGTGGCAAATGTCAAACTCCAACAGTCTCCTCAGTTCTCCTCAAATGTTCTTGTCACATGCACAGTGAAGTTGCAGCTTGTTGGAAACACAGTGCCATTCATCCAATCAGTCAGGATGATGGTTTTGCTTTTCTTCTCCAATGCTGTTTGTCCACACTGCTGCTGCTTGCTGGGTCTCTGCTCAGGACTTTGCTGCTGTCTCTTTATCTGCCATGTTATTGCTCTTTGGAGCTGCATTCCTTGTCTTCAGGGAGGAGTGAGAGCTCGCTTGTGAGGTTGAGGGACACATGGAGCTGTAAATAAGTCAGCTTATTCAAAACTATACTCTATACTACACTCAAACTTGGCCTGAACGTTTCCAATGATGTTAAACTATAACTTTCTTCCGACCGCTGCATGTGGAAAATTGATTCAGGTCTGCTTTTCACCTGAAAGTGACAAACTAAGACACTTTCATTGTTATCATCCCTGCTTAATCAACACACATCTCTCTCTCTCTGTTTTTGTGAACTGTCCTTTCTTAAAAGCAGAAAATGAGATTGTTCTTGGCTGATCAACACAAAACCTTTTTCCTATGATTATTTTTCATCTACAATGTAAATTTTGTCTCTTTTTTACTCCTTTTTTTCCCTTTACAATAGCTGGTGACCTGCAGAATCACCGCTCTCACAATCAGAGGCAATTACTTTTACACAGCGCACAAAAACACTGTGACGTCAGACACATTCACAATTTTTTCATCTGCGTAAATAAATCATATGGCCCATGGCATGTGCCATGGTGATCCATAAGTATGATTACAAGTTTATTTATTTTTCAACCCAACAAAACAAATAAACAAAAACATGATGCTGATGCTATGAACACTCTACACACATGAGTCAAGATGCAGGAAAACTGCTCACGGAAACTCTGCACACTCCAGTTATCACAGTTATCATAGTTCTGTTTCCCTCTCTTTGAGGAGTTCTCAGCCAGCTCTCGATCTGATAATGTGTAGCTTGCTCATCAGCTCAGAAGAGACCGCAACGCAACCTCACACAGTGGTTGCGTGCTTTGCCCACAGTGGCAAAGACTTGCACTTTCATATTCAATTCAGCTTCTCCATCATGTAGTTTTCAGCCGCTTCATACAGGGTTCAGCATATTAGTTGTTTTCACAGGTGTGCTCTCTATCTCAACAATGGCTCATAATAAGACGACAGTCTTTCAAACAGGTCAAATGCCTCTATGCACATCATATATTTACCTATTTTACTTCAGCTCATATGTCATTGTACTGAATTTGAGCAACCCTAAGCTTAATGCAGATTATTTTTAACAATTGACACAGACGTACACAAACAACACAAATAGGCCTGTTAATTTCTCCCAGCCTGCGTGAACCCGCATGGCCGTTGAGCTCCTGGACTCGCGTGTACCCGCGCAGTCACTGAGATGCACCTGCCTGCGTGAAACCGCACAGCATAGGCGTCGCTCTCTTTTGTTTATAAGCCTGCGATTAACCGCACGGCTCAGGTCCGCGTGAAACCCGCGCAACCGTGCTCGCGTGTACCCGCGCAGCTAAGGAGCTGTCGCTCTCTTTCCCTTATAAACCTGCAATTAACCGCACGGCTCAGGTCCGCGTGAAACCCGCTCAACCGTGCTCGCGTGAACCCGCGCAGCTACAGCGCTCTTCTTTGTACAGTACTTACTTGGTGTTGCTCTTGCATTATTCTCGAATCCCGTCAATCATCATCCAGCGAGGAGAAAAAACAGACAGCTAATCCACCGGCCCGATGACAAATTCTCACGTCTCGGGACTTTACTACAGGAACTTCTATACGTCCTGGCTGACGTCTTTCGGCGTGTCTCTTTTAGCCCCTCGGTGAATGTCAATTCTAGGTATCCGGCTCCGAAGGACCAATTAATGTTGGGTCTGTCTAGCACAGGCCCACCACTGGAATGAGACAATTTAAAAACACAGCAAAAGCATTGAACACCAAGTAGGCAAAGTTCTTCGTGTTACTCATGCATGAGGGAGACCTGCCTGGAGCCAAGTGTCGTTCCACCACTTGATCTCCGTCAGACTCTCAGCCAGGTTCCCCATAGCACTCCTTTTATTGTGGTAACATGAATATGCATAGGGTCATTAACATATAACATCTTACATAGGTATACATGTGAACAAAGGATTGTGTGTGTGTGTGTGTGTGTGTAGGTGTGTGTGTGTGTGTGTGTGTGTGTGTGTGTGTGTGTGTGTGTGTGTGTGTGTGTGTGTGTGTGTGTGTGTGACCCCATAAAGACTTCCCTAAACCTGGACAACATAACTTAACATAACTCTTCCAAAATTATTAGACACTCAAGCAATGGCACTGGATTCACCACTGACACCAGGTGAACCCCAGGAAGCCCTAATAAGTATGCCCAATAAGGCATACTTATAAGGCTCCAGGTCCAGACGGCTTTCCTGCAGAATTCTACAAAGAATTCTGGACAATTCTAGCACCAGTTTTCTACAGAACGTTGTTGGAAATCAAAGAAAAGGGCAGACTTCAATCAAATATGAATTCTGCAAACATTAATCTCCTGCTAAAACCAAGCAAAGACCCTGTATATCCCTCAAGCTATCGTCCAATATCCCTTATAAACGTAGACCTTAAAATAATCTGCAAAGCTCTCTCAAAGAGACTGGAGAAAATAACCCCCCTCTTAATTCATCCTGACCAAACTGGTTTCATAAAAGGTAGGCACTCATCAACAAATACACATAGATTACTTAATTTGATAGACTACTCATACAGTAAAAACCTTGAAACTACAATATTTTCTTTAGATGCAGAAAAAGCATTTGACAGCGTTAGCTGGAAATGTCTATTTGCAACTTTACACAAATTTGGTTTTGGATCCTCTTCATTAACTGGTTAAAAATATTATATAATTCCCCAACAGCTTGTGTCAGAACAAATGATCAGACATCCTCCAGCTTCTGTCTCCTGAGGGGCACCGGGCAGGGATGCCCATTCCCCCCTTCACTGTTTGCAATTTTTATTGAACCACTAGCAGCAGCAATTAGACAGAATTCAGTAATTAAGGGCATAAAATGCAAGAACGTGGAACATAAAATCAGCCTTTATGCGGATGATGTGTTACTCTTTCTCCAAAATTCACAAACCAATATCTCTGGGGTGATTGAATTGATAAACTCTTTTGCAAGAATATCAGATTACTCAATTAACTGGTCAAAATCTACGGTCCTTCCGATTAATTGCTCCTTCCATAATTCCTCTTCCACACCACTGCAATCGGGAAATATAAAATATTTAGGTATTAATGTTTCTCCCAAGCTTGCAGATCTAACTAAATTAAACCATATCCCACTTTTAAAGAAAGTAGAAGGTCATCTGGCTAGGTGGAAATGTCTACCCATATCACTCATGGGAAGGGTTGCCACTATAAAAATGATAGTATTACCAAAAATAAATTATTTATTCTCAATGATCCCAACTAAACCGCCACAAGAGGTCTCTTTTTTTCCTCTTGTACTTTTTCCCATTGTAATGTCCATTTCAGTGGTTTTTTCTGTATCAACCGTTCTCTGACTTGTATCCCCATGTGATGTCTGCGTTGTGTGTGTAAGGTCGGGGGGCGGGTTCATTCCACTGCAGGGCAACCTACTGTACCTCTGCATGTGGCGAATAAAATTTGAACTTGAACTTGAACTTGAAGATTGGTTCAGATCTCTAGATTAATGTATGTCCAAATTCCTTTGGAAAAATAAACCCCCACGCATAAGCTTAAAAACACTACAAAAGACCAAGGATAAAGGAGGATTAGAACTACCTAACTTTCAGCACTACTTCTTAGCCAACAGGCTTCAGTTTATCTCAGGATGGCTAAAACATACCCTCTTAGATGAAACTTGGCTACATGTAGAACAAGCACTTGGCAATAATTTAGAGATTTCAGATCTACCATTTATCAGCTCAAACATCCAACGACATGAATGCTTCAAAAGCATCAGCATCAGCTCTTCTCTGACAGCATGGTGGGAGCTTCTAAAATTGACGGAGTCTTCATTAATCCCATGCAAACGTACACCTATCTGGAACAACCCTGACATATTACAAAACAATAATATGATAAACTTTTCAGATTGGAGTGGTAAAGGAATCAAATATTTAGAACATATACTAGAAGGAACAGCATTTATTTCATTTGACAGACTAGTTACACAATATGGGATCAACAAGAAAAGATTTTTAGAATATCAACAAATTAAATCCATAGTAAAAAAGAAATTTAAACCGGGTCAAGTTGAACTACAAACACCACCAAGTGTGGTTCAATTTCTTACTCTTGAAACCCCCAAATTACTATCCAAAATATACAGAATGCTTTCTAAAACAGATGAATCAATATCACTTCCTGTTGCAAAATGGGAAGCGGATTTATCAGTTAACTTAGACCAAAACCTCTGGTCTCAGATTTGCTTAAAAACCTTTCATCTAATTAGAAATCCCAGTCTTCAATTAAGTCAATACAAAATACTACATAGAGTGCACTATACAGGTCATCGGATGTTCAAGATGGGCTTTACGTCTACCAACAACTGCTCACACTGTCAAACCAAAACACTGGACAATTGTATCCACGCTCTTTGCTTCTGTCCACTGGTTAAGAAGTTTTGGTGCGAGATATGTGAAGATTTATCAAAGTGTCTGAAATGTAACATTCCAACTTCCCCTTTAGTGTGTTTGTTGGGCAGTTTAGATAATGTCACTACAGATAAGAATATAGCCCATATGGTTTTCATTGCCCTATGCATAGCCAAGAAAACAGTCCTCATGACCTGGAAAAATAAAAATAATCTTAATTCTAACCAATATAGAAATTATCTATTAGATTACATTAGTCTTGATACAGCCTCTGCCACCACATCAGATCAATCGCTCTGGGCTCCTCTGATCAGCTCCATCACCTAGTGGGGGTGGGGGGGTCAATATTTTGGTCTCGCCTTCACTGTTGTGATTGGTGTGGGGTAGGGTCAGGCTTAGGGTGTCAGGGGGTTCCCCGGGAGCATCTTCCTTGGGGGGCTCAACCCGGGGTAGCGGTCATGGCCAATTAGGGGCTCTGTTGGCTCTTGGGTGACGGTTTCCTCGTGGCTACGTGCAGCAGGGCTAGGGGAGGGTCTGTGCTGACAGACGTGGGTTACTGACCTGGTAGCCTGGCTGCCCCTGGGTGGGTCCGGGACGGGCGTGAGGTTCTGGGGGCGCTCCGGCTCTGGCCTGGGGCCCTGGCCGGGCCTCGGGGGCCTGGGTCCTGGTTGGTGTGTTGCCGGGGTTGTGGGCGGGTGGGTGTATGGGGGCCCACCCCTGGCGCAGGGTGCCGCCGGTGCGTTGAGCCACCTGGGGGGCTCTTCAACTGGTGGGGGGGGGGGGTTGTTACATCTTGCAGGCGCTTTCCTCTCTCAGGAACTCTCTCTGCAAGAGGGGGAGATACAGGAGAGGTGGAGGAAGATCTCAGCCTGGGCGTCTATTGTCTTATGTAGTCTGGAAGATGAGTGGATGATGGGGTGGGTGCAGTTTTCTCTGTGGTGGGGTTGGGTGGACTGCCCCGGGCTCTGTGGGGCCAGGCGGCGCCGCTGCACTGGGCCCCGGTTCGGATGGGCCTGGGCCCCCCTTCCCTGGCGGGTCGCGGAGTATGGGGGTGCCTACTGGGGTCAGCGGGGGAGCTGGCCCCAGGGAGAGGTCACTTGCCCCTCCCTTCCTTCCCTCCCCATCTCCAGCTGCCTCCCTCTTCCCGCTCCACCACAACCACCCACACATGCAGGGCCTTGGAGTAGGGGTGTGTCACCAGGGTGCAGAGGAGGTAACCCCCGTCCCCCACCCCCCCCACCCCCCGTCCCCTTCTGGCTGCCTCTGCCTCAATTTTATCCCACAACTTAGACATTCACATTACTCACACTCTCATTACACATACATATAGGATCTTGGGGGTGGGCACGCTACACGGAATCCCAATTACCATCAGGGTGTACACCTCACCCCTGGCGTCGTTGCCCACCTCTCAATTTTAAATACACGTAGACATTGAGGGCTAGCAGGAGGGACTATGTGCTTACCTGCTGCTCTCTGGCAGGTAGCTCCATGCCCTCCTGGGTTTTAAATGCACCTTAGAACACACATACATCAACACTACAATGAGCGGGTGGAGGGAGGTTAGGAGTCTTCTCTCACCCTCGTTCTCTGCGGCCTGCTGGAGCAGGGGGGCTAGGAGGAGGAGTTGGCCGTCCGACTGGGGTCCGGAATGTGGGGCCTCCCTGCTGCTGCGGAGTTGGGGCGGTCTGCTTCTCCCCACCGCAGGGAAAAGGGTAACACAACCTGGGTCTGGGTGCAGTTCCCCCCTCCCCCCGGGGCAAGGGTACCTAGACCCGGTTCGTAGAGTACGCTTGGGGAGTGTGATTGTGTGTACAGCGTCTCTTTATGTCTGTCTCCACGTTGGTTGAGTGTGGAGTAAGTACACATGAGAGCATGAGGGTGGGAATGGATGTTTGTATCTGTGTGTGCCTGTATGTCTGTGTCCATATGTCAGGTTGGATATCAGACGCCACCTCTCTGAGGACATCTCAGGCCCTCCAAGGTTTGGAGGCCTATCTCCCCCCACCACTTCCCCTGCCGGGGGCGGACTCCCTCAGACATCGGTGCGTTGGTGGTTCTTTGTGTCCGGGGGTGGGCGTCCGGGTACACACCGGCTCACTCCTTGGCGGCTGCTTATCGGGGCCTGGAGCCTGGGGCTCGCTTGGGCCACTTCGGAGGTGGGGTGTCCCCGGCCTCTCGGCCTGGGGCTCGGTCACTCAGGCACAGCTGGCTGCCGGCGGAGCTCACGGGCACATCACTGCAACCCCCCCTGGCTTCTGCTCCGTGGCTGCTGAGTGACCCCTCATCTGGGACTCTCCTCAGCTCTTTCTGGGATAGTGGCGCAGCTGCCCCTCTGTTGGTCTTCCTTGGTCTCTTGTGTTCTGGGGGCCTCTGGATGTCTGGAGTTTTGATCTCCTCCATACCTGCTTCATGCCCTGGAGGACGGGGCAGTGGCCCCCCACACCCTCTAGCAGATCATTACATGAAGGAACCTTTTAAGAAAACAAGCGCGTCCATGCTCACAGGTGTACACACGGGTGATCACACACACAAACTACACCCTTTTTGGCTCCTACCTCAAAGCACACTGTGCTCTCGATCTTACGTGCTGCACAATAATGTTTAATATTTAGTATTTACTGTCATATTCCCATATATCATTGTGATGTTGTTTATTGTATTACTGTCGTTTTCTTCTGCTTGTTTTCTTTTTTCTTTCTCAACAGGTGATCCAGGTGATCGATATATGTATTTTTTTTTTCTGCTTATTCTGTTGGTTTTTGTTTTTTGCCCTTCTCCCCCGTCCCTCTTCTCAACTGTTTTTCTTTCCCTCTTTCTTTCTCCCTTTTCTTTCCCCCAGTCAAGTCTGTCCCGTATTCAGCAAGTGAAAATGCGTTAACAAGAATATGACATGCATCAGTTACAGTAAATGGTCAATTAAAAAGCTAAAGACAGACAAAGAAGTTCCTCTTTCTATCACATTCTTCCATACATGGCAATTAGTTTCAAGCCCAGATGGTCCCTGTGGGCTTGTCCTCTTCTTGACTCGTCTTCTGTCATCTGTTTCTAAGCAAACTCAATTGCAGTTAGAAGCTAAAGGAATTTCAGGCCTTCGGCCTGGCCTATTTTAAGTCATGTGTGTGTAAGCGTGTATGCAGTTTTAACCTCCTGTTGCTCCAAGTCACCTACAATAGATTGCCTGGACATTCGCGCCAAACAAAGCTTGAGACCTTCGATTGACTGAGCAGAATACACTTCTTAATAAGCACCAGATGCAATGGTGGCTTTATTTTGCTTTCTAATGTTAATCTTATTACAGGCGCAATAAAATAAAAACCTTTAAGATTATCTGACTAGTAACGGATTGTATTTATATTTATAGTGCCGGGTGGAGGCATGCTACACCAACGCTTGTAATGAAAAGAAGGACTTTCTATTGCTTGTAGAGAGCCATTTCTTTTTACAATAGCGGATGTATTTTACTTTCTTATATTAACCTACAGGCTGCCCACTCGTCTCCTCGTATGTGTAAAAAAAAAAAAATCCCTTAGTGAAAAAAGCACCGCTCACATATTCAGAACTCTATTCCAAATAATTTTATTAAAACACCTCGATGAGGTATTTTGGTTTGGTGCAGCCACTCCTTATCAGACCAAAAGTAAAGAGTTTTTCTTCATTTTTTGAGCTACTTTTACAACGGGTTTTCTCATTAACAGAAAATAGAATCCTTAAAAGAAAACTGTCTTATTTTGCACACACCGCGGGTCAAGAAGGCGTCAAAAAACCCTCTAATCAATATTAGTATTTCTTAATGCTTGTAACCTAGCAAAGAATTTCATGCAGGTCTCAACTCCTAGTACGTGTAAAATAACCCTTAGTAGAAAAAAAAAAGCACCGCGCACATATTCAGAACTCAGAACTAAATAATTTTATTAAAACACCCCAATGAGGTATTTTGGTTTTGTGCAGCCACTCATACCAAAGTAAAGAGTTTTTCTTCATTTTTATAGCTACTTTTACAACAGGTTTTCCCATTAACAGAAAATAAATAGAAAATAGACAGAAACCCTAAAAGAAAATGGCCTTGTTTTACGCACATCAAGGAGTCAGACGACCGTCGGTTCAATCCCGGTCAATGCTTCCTCCGTCGGGTACCATAAATGTATGAGGAAAAAAAACCCAGAGAATTTATTTTTGTAAGAGTGAGAAAGAGAGGGAGAGAGCGAGCGAATTGATCGAACTTTTCTACAAAACGTTATACCACTCCGGGTCAAGAGGGGCGATATAGCACGGACCGGTCAGAGACTACGCCGGATGGAAACATAACCGGAAGCATCCCAGGGACTTTCACTTTGACCTGCATCCTGGAATGATCTGATATCCTCGTGTCGGTGTTGTTCCCACATCATCATAATAAATGTTGTTCCAGGTTCAACATTGCCAGTGACTACCTGAGTCAGTCTCCCTGATCCAGCTGAGTCAGCAGTGGGAAAAATCTGCTTTTCACAGGAACTTGGTAACAGCAATAAGAGAATACGTAGTTTATTCCAAGAAGATATCATTGTAGCATTCCAGCCAGACTTTATTCAGACGATGCACTCAATGATCATTACGGATGGACCATGGTGGGGTATTCCAACCCATTTATTTACAAATTACCATAGACACATCGTAAGAGCTGTAATCATGACATAAAACAAAATAAACATTCACTTGATAGATTGATTCACGTTTCCGTTATGCTAATTAATTCACAGAAAAGGCATAGGAGGTGCTAGCATCAGCCTGCTAGATCACTCATAAACTTATTAACAATCAAATAATACATTTACAAATTGTCCGAAATGTAAATAACAAGTACAACAAACAAACATACCTGTTCGCCTTCCAGCTAGAAGCTAATTTAAAGATGGATGGAAAACGGTAACTTTTTCATTAACCGTTTCTATGGCAAGCAGTAGCAGTACGATCTTCCCGGAAGTTGCCCGTTCCGAATTTCAAAATAAGAGTCGAATCTATATTATACGGTATAATTCGTTCAGGGATTTAACTGTTTGAAAAATATCAATAAGATAAATAATCTGGGTCATTTACACTCCCACCAAATCATTAGTGTAACAAACATCATAACTCCATAACCATAGGAAGAGAGAACACAAATGATTTCACAATACAAATAATGACCAAACAACAGAAGCATAGTATGCAAGGAATGAACTAGTCATTTTCCAACAATAAGACTAGTTTTTGAACTGGCCGTTCGAGCACTGACCGCTTAGTAAGATGCTCACCATTTTTGCCAAGTTTCCTGTCACCTAGACAGAGCTTCACTCTCCTAACCAGTCCATCTCTGTCCATTGTAGTCTCTACGACTCTTCCCAACCTCCATTCATTTCTGGGCAAGTCTTCATCCTTCATTATGACTATATCCCCGATCTGCAGGTTTCTCTTTGGGGTGTGCCAGCGTTGTCTAAAGGCAATGTTGGCCAAGTACTCTTTCCGCCAACGGCTCCAGAACTGCTCGGCCAAATATTGTATGTGGCGCCATCTCTTTCTCGCATACATATCTTCCCTTATGAACTTGCCGGGGGGAGGAAGGGCCATGGTAGATTTCAGGGTAAGTAAGTGGTTTGGTGTCAGTGGCTCAAGACTGTTGGGATCATGTAGGTTTTCAATAGTGAGAGGACGACTATTAACTATCGTCATTGCTTCATAGAAGAATGCTCGGAGGGAAGCATCAGGTAGGTTTCCAGGTGAGAGTCCAAGGGTCGCGTTGAGAACATTCCTGACTGTTCTAATTTGACGCTCCCACACTCCACCAGCATGACTTGAACCAGGAGCATTTAGGATGAAGTCACACTGCTTCTTAGAAAGGAAGTTCGTCAGTTTATCACCATCTAATTCCGTGAGGGCTACCTGCAGTTCATTCTTGGCTCCTAGGAAGTTACTGCCTTGGTCAGATTTGATCTGGCGCACGGCTCCACGTATAGCAATGAAGCAGCGCAGTCCAATTATGAATGAGTCTGTAGATAGGTCCTCCAGCATTTCAATATGGATGGCTCTAGAGGAGAAGCAGGTGAAAAGGAGACCATATCGTTTTCGCACACTACGTCCTTGCTTGCTATAGAAGGGTCCAAAGCAATCCATTCCACAGTAGGTAAAGGGTGGAGATGGATTTACTCGCTCTGGAGGGAGATCGGCCATTTTCTGTTCTTCTGTCCGTCTCCGAAGCTTCCGACAAACTACACATCGGCGAAGATAAGATGCAACCGTCCTACCAATTCCTGGTATCCAGTAACCTCTTGTCCTAATTGCACTGAGAGTCATCCCCTTGCCTTGATGCTTGACTTCTTCATGACAGTATGCTATGATCATTCTTGTAACATGATGTTCCTTTGGAATGATGGTAGGGTGTTTGACTGAGAGAGGAAGGTTTGAATCACAGAGTCGACCTCCCACCTTAATCACACCATTGTTGTCCAAGAAGGGGTTGAGGTGATGTAGCTTGTTATGAGGTGGCAGCTGACAACCTTTCCTCAATAGCCGCACTTCCTCCGAGTATGTTTGTCTCTGCAGATCTTTGATGATGAGGCGCTCTGCTTCTTCTCTTTCCTGCACTGTAGAGAGGCCAATTGACCTATCCTTGTTGATCCTTCGAAGAATGCGAGCCACTGCACAGATGGCGCGAGTCCAGGACGAGAACTTTGTCAGCCGATAAGTAAGAGAATCTTGTTCTACAGTTTCCGTGTTTAGAGTCCGTGTTTCCTTAACTTCTGGATCTCCGACTGACAGTTCCGGAGCCACCTCTTCTGAGAGGTCAACTCCCTTTTCCCATAGAAATGCAGGGCCGTTAAACCAGTTCGATGATATTAGCTCATTGACAAAACAACCTCTAGAAGCACGATCCGCAGGATTCTGGTTGGTAGGGACGTATCTCCATTGCCTTTGATTCGTGTAGAGATGTATCTTCTGGATACGGTTGGCTACAAATGTGTGAAAACGTCGAGCCTCGTTATTGATGTATCCTAGTACCACCTTGGAATCGGTCCAAAAATGCTCTTCAATGTCCGCATATCCAAGTTCTTCCTTCAAAACATTGCTGGTTTTCACAGAGATGACTGCAGCCGTCAACTCTAATCTTGGGATCGTGGTGACCTTTGTTGGGGCGACGCGAGATTTGGCCATGACTAGTGCACAGTGGATGTCTCCTTCTTCATTGCTAAGCCTCAGATATGAACACTGTCCATAGCCAGTAGTGCTTGCGTCGGAGAAGTGATGTAACTCACGTTTGATAACCTTTCCGAAATCTGCCGGGGCGTAACTTCGGGGTATATTTATCCTCTCCAAGTTGTTGAGGTCGTTTTTCCATTTCTCCCACCGTGGGCGAAGTTCGTTGGTTAGAGGGTCGTCCCAACCTGTTCCATGGCAGCACATCTGCTGCAGCACTTCCTTTCCAATGAGCAAAAAAGGGGCTATGAGACCCAAGGGATCGTACAGGGATGCAACAATGGACAATATGCCTCGACGCGTTGCAGGCTGTTCCTTAAGGTTGGTGCTGATCTTCAGGCAGTCTGATTCAACGTGCCATTGGATACCCAACGCTCTCTCTGAAGGTAAGTTATCAAAGGCAAGGTTGAGGTCTTTAATGTCTGATGCACGTTCAGTTGCTGGTATGCTTTCCAGGACAGCTTTGTCGTTGGACACAAACTTGTGGAGCCTGAGACCACCCAGGGCACAAAGTCTTCTGGCTTCTTCTGCTAACTTGATAGCCTTCTCTGAGCTGTCTGTACTTGTGACTCCATCGTCGACATAGAAATCTCTCAGAATGAACTGAGAGCCTAATGGGTATTGGTCTTTATTTCCTGTAGCCAAATGCTTCAATCCGTAGTTCGCACAACCAGGTGATGAGGCTGCGCCAAAGATATGCACCCTCATACGGTATTCTTGGGGTTGTGCACCGAGATCTCCTTTCTTCCACCAAAGGAAGCGCAGGTAATCCTGGTCCGACTTCCTCACATGAAATTGATGAAACATTTTCTCTATGTCGCACATCAATGCAGTGGAGTGCAACCGGAAGCGAAGAAGTACGCCGTTGAGATTGTTCATCAGGTCAGGACCAGTGAGCAGATGATCATTCAGACTGGTTCCCTGGTACTTGGCAGAGCAGTCGAACACCACGCGCAGTTTGTCTGGCTTCTTGTCGTGGAATACACCGTGATGAGGTATGTACCATTTTTCGCCCTCTTTCCCATCATCGTGGACTTCCTCTGCATCACCCTTTTCTATGACCTCCTCCATGAACTTGACATACTGTTCTTTGTACCCTTCATCCTTTAACAGCTTCCTCTTTAGATGGCTCAGACGCATGACTGCAAGCTGTTTGTTGTCAGGTAAGGTAGGTCTCTCCTTAAAGGGTAACGGCATCTCATAGTGACCTAGACTGTTCTTTTTGATGCGGTTCTTGAGTTTGTCCAGGAACAGGATGTCCTCCTGAGACACTGGTTTGCCGTCTTCCTTAGCATCCTTAAAGTCAGACTCTAGAATGCGAATGGCATCTGCCGGGGTGACTGGCGGGAGCTCCCTGACTGCAACTCGGAAGCACTGTCTCGCCGTACTTGAAGTGTCGGGGCATGTCGACGCACCACCAACTATGCTCCATCCTAAGTCGGTACGAATTGCGTAAGGCTCATCGTCTCCTCCCGTTATGACGTCTCTTGGTGCCATTGCTCGTGCACAGTTATAGCCTATCAATAAACCAACCTCACAGTCCTGTAGAGGTGGAATCTCTTCTATGACCTTGGAGAGATGATTCCATCTTTTAGCTGTCTCGCTTGTTGGGATATGGGCTCTGTTTACCGGTATGCAATCCTTGGTATAAGCAGGAGGAAGGTTGATGAGGAGGGAAGAGCGATAACCCCGAACACAAAGCCCTGAGACTCTTTGGCTCTTTACAATCACGTCACGTCCGATCATAGTAGTTAACTTCAGCTTAACTGGACAGGAATCTGCCTTTAGTACATCACTCAGTTCCTGGTCAACAAATGTTGTGTCGCTTTGTGTGTCCAGCAGGGCGTAAACCAGTTTCTCAGTTCCTGCATCCTTTTTTGACACCCACACAGGCACAATCATTGATGTGTTAGTTGGCTGTCCAGTAATCACTGACATTGAAGTTGCAGCAGCCTCCGTTTGGCCGGCGTTGCTCAGGATAGTGGTTTCCTGTGGCAGGACCCTTTCCTTCTTTACATAGTTGTCATCGTGTAAACAAGTGGGATGTTTACCCTTGCACGTGTTGCATGAGTGTCGATGTCGACAGTCTTTTGCACTATGTCCAGGTTTGGTGCAGCCATAGCAGAGCTTATGTTCTCTGACAAAATCTCGGCGCTCCTCCAGAGTTTTAGCAATAAACTTGGGACATCCATGTAGTCTGTGTTGATTATTTTGACAGAAGGCACAAGGAGGCCTTTCCTTTCCTTTAACTGTCTTGAGCCTCTCGGTGTCAGCCTCAGTCTGTGTGTTTAGAACGCTTGCCTTGTTCCTCTTAGGATCTCTGCTGCCTTGTTTTGCAGTGCTCGACTCAGAGCTGCGGAGGGCATAAGCTGAGGTGATCGGATTGCAAGCGATCTCTGCCTCTGTCGCCACGAATGCGGTGAAGTCCTTAAAACTAGGGAATTCCTTATTGCCCTTTAAGGCTTCAGTAACCTTCCTGTTCCAGTGAGATGCTATCCACTCTGGTAGTTTGAGGATTAGCTTCTTATTCTCTTCACAGTCGTTCAGTATTTCAAGGCTCTTCACATGTGTCATTGCATCTTGACAAGCATTTAAGAAATCTGAGAAGTCTCTTAATCCTTCTGCATCTCTTGGTTGGATCTTTGGCCAATCTGTGAGCTTATCTCTGAAGGCTTTCTGTATAATAAAGGTTTGGCCATATCTGTTATCCAGTTTGTTCCACGCATCCTTATAAGCGTCGCTGTCATTTCTATAGAAAGTTCCTTCCAATGTTTTACGAGCTGGGCCACCTACATACTTCCTCAAGTAATAAAGTTTGTCTGCTGGGGAGATGGCCTTTTTGTCAATAAGTGACATGAATGAAGTTTTCCACTCAATGAACTGAATGGGGTCCCCACTAAATACAGATGGCTCTGGAACTGGAAGTCTATTTAGAGCCATACTGTCTTGTAGGGCTTGGGCAAGGGATGACACGTTTAGGTCGGGTGGCGATGCTGTGATGGTGGGAGTTGGAGGGCTGATAGCAGGGGGAACATGATGATTTCCCACTGAACTATTAGAGGAATGGAGACTGCCTTCCTGCGAGGCTACCTGGCTGTAGACTTGCAGTTTGGCCCGAGCAGCCCTCAAATTCTTTTCTGCTTGAAGGCGTTCAAGTCTGCGCTTTTCTACTTCCATTTTTCTCTGCTGTTCCTCTATCTTCTCCATTTGTCTCTCTTCTTCCAGCAACCCTTCAAATTCGACTTCCTTAGCAGCCAGCTCTGCTGCGGCATCCGCCTGTTTGAGTGTTAGAGAAGTGCTTTTGTGACTACGGATTGACTTTGTCACTCTAGATGCAGTGGATCCATAGATGGAGCGTGCATAGCTGTTCTTAAGCAGCTCCCTGAGACGGCAATGTACTTGTTCTGCATCATAATCACCATCGAGGTCTGACATTCTCTCGTAGGTAACTTTCATAATTTCGGCTGTAACTGCCTCACAACTGTCAACGTGACGTCTTAATTCTGGAGAAGGTGTAATGTGACTTCGTATTTCAAGGTAAGTATTTAACACAGTTTCTTTCTCTTTCTCCAAAGCATCCATCAAAGATGCCAGCTCGCCTTTACTAATGTCTGACTTGAGCTGCTCTCTTGACTCTCGGGCTCGAATCTTCCATCTTTCGTATGTTAAGATGAACTTTCTTTCCCTTTTTCTTGCTTCCTCCTGTTGCATTTCGAGCGCCTTTGGAGTTGGGATTTTTGTTCGAGTGGAGCGTCGGAGGCTTTCTTTAAGCTCGCCTTGAAAGTTGTTCAACGTTTCTTCTCTGTGTTGAATTTCCTTCTCCAAAAGTTCTATTTCCGTAGTTTCTGATGTGTCTTCAAGAGACGCCTTAAGCCTTTCGATTTTATTCTGCAGGTCAACTATCTGATGTTCTAGTTCTGTTTGTGAGGAGGGATTCTCCATTTCCTTCATGTTTATGTTATTTACTTATCTAATTTGCAGGCTTTAGTTAATTTGCTGCTTGTGGTTACTATAACTTACAGGCTGCGTTAACAGAAGGGAGAAGAATCTTTGCACTTTAAACCAAGTTGAAATAGAAGCAGATAACCAACACAACATTGAGAAGAAATGTATAAAATAATGAATGCAACCTGCTAGCTGTTGCAAACTGATGTGGTAAAGTAAACCTCTTATGCTAAACACAAATCAATACACCATTAAGACTGTACAGTTACAAATGGAACTAAATGCCCCCTCTTTCACCCCCTTTTGGGTCAGTAGAAAGAATGATAAATATACAGTAGTGGTGGTAAATACCAATAAACAAAATTACTTCACTTGTTATTACTTCATGTCCGTTGTGTCTTAATGCAGCAGATGTCCACAGTAGTTGATGACCTTCTCTCTCCCTTTAACCACCACTGATGAGAATGAATGTCCGTTCCTTGTCGATTAGAATGAAATGTTCCATACCTTTTCTGACCGTCACATCAAACCATTAAGCCAGCTGCATGATGATTATAAAGTCTCTGTCGAGAAGACCCATAGAATGGTGCTGAGCTGCTCCGTGAAATGTCTTGTCAATCCCAGACGAATAGCAACACAGCTCCGTGACTCGTCCTCGTGGTTCCGTGGTGCAGAGTGGCAGCAGGATGATGCGGGGGATCAGCTCTTACTGTAGCATTCCAGCCAGACTTTATTCAGACGATGCACTCAATGATCATTACGGATGGACCATGGTGGGGTATTCCAACCCATTTATTTACAAATTACCATAGACACATCGTAAGAGCTGTAATCATGACATAAAACAAAATAAACATTCACTTGATAGATTGATTCACGTTTCCGTTATGCTAATTAATTCACAGAAAAGGCATAGGAGGTGCTAGCATCAGCCTGCTAGATCACTCATAAACTTATTAACAATCAAATAATACATTTACAAATTGTCCGAAATGTAAATAACAAGTACAACAAACAAACATACCTGTTCGCCTTCCAGCTAGAAGCTAATTTAAAGATGGATGGAAAACGGTAACTTTTTCATTAACCGTTTCTATGGCAAGCAGTAGCAGTACGATCTTCCCGGAAGTTGCCCGTTCCGAATTTCAAAATAAGAGTCGAATCTATATTATACGGTATAATTCGTTCAGGGATTTAACTGTTTGAAAAATATCAATAAGATAAATAATCTGGGTCATTTACAATCATGTCTCTCCCATATATATAATATCTTACTGGAAACGACATGTTCCAGATATCACCTGGAAGACAGTCTGGATGATCCCATAAATATCTAATTGCAAACAAGGTGAAGGAAATCTCATATAAAATTCTTCATAAATGTTACCCTGCCAGTCCCTATATGGTAACATTTAAAAGAGACATAAATACTAATTGAACTTTCTGTGGGGATCATCCAGAAACTGTGACACATCTTTTTTGGTATTGTTCCTCTACACAGAGATTCTGGAAGGAATTTAGCAGTTTTGTTATTGTCCATATTTAAAGGGAGTTTTCTTTATGAGGGAAAATGTTTTATTCTGTTTATTTAAGTTTTCCAGGAAGAATGATAAATGTTTTTTATAAAAAATTTGTTAATACTTTTAGCTATTTTTTTATCCATAAATGTAAGTTTATTAATAAAACACCATATTTCTGTCTTTTTTATAAGGATATGGAATTGTACATTCAATCAATTTCATACTCAACCAACAAGAAGGCTCTCAGAACAATATTTATATGTTGATTTTTTCGCCTACTCATATAATAATTTTTTTACCCCTGGTTTTGTATGTTCATGTTCTGTTCTTTTGTAAACTTCATCTGTTTGTATGTTGTATACTTATTGTGTTTCAATAAAGTTCAATTTAAAAAAGGGTACGTTCTAAATCTTCAGACGTCACTAATCACGTGACTCTGGCCAAACGAATCAAGCCTCGACACGATGCTTCTGAAGCAGTGTGTTGATCTTTTTGACACAAGCACCGAAGCGTCAGCTTCAAGCGGACCATCACAACCTCTCACATCTAAAGGTTAGTGTCAAGGTAACTTTGAACTGAGTTCAGTCAATCTTGAGTTTTTTTAAGTTTTCTGAGTGAAGTTTTCTGTTGCTCTCTGTGAGAGAAGACCGTTAAAGGCGAGGCTCTCCAGATTGCAGCAAAGCAGGAAACCACAGCTGGATGTGTGTAAGTGTGCAAACTAATAGATTAGAAGTGCAAGTGAGCCACGAGTATAGAAAGGTCAAGTTTCGTGAGATGTTTTTCTCACCACTGATCACGCGCTCAACACTCTACACATACTTGCGTCACACGCGCGCTCTCAAGCATCAGTATTGTACAATTCTGGGCGTCAGGTGCAGGCCTATTTAACACCACATACACATACTTGCCAACATTCAAAAGGGCTGTGTGTGTGTGTGTGTGTGTGTGTGTGTGTGTGTGTGTGTGTGTGTATATACACGTGGGCTGTTAACTGGAGTTGGTTGAACAGATGTGTGGCAGACTTGCTTTTCAGGAGCCGCTACCGACAAAACAGCAAATAAACACCAAATATGTCATCTGTGACATTTGTGAGGTTACCTCAAACACACTCCGTCAGTCTTGTTCCTCTAGAACAACAAAATGTTTAAAAATATCGCGGGTTTACCTGGTGATATTCTCATGCAGATGGTGTTCACAGGACAGCAAGAGTAAACGATCGGGAGAATCTTGTCTTTGTCATCGTTCCCCTCGTACGTGTTATTACTCCGATTTCAGCGTTTTTGCTTCACAACTAGTGCAGTTTACTACTCAAATGGAGTCGAGTCAACCAGCGCCACCTCTGGCCAAGTACCATAGCCTACTACTAGATTAACTTGTGACACACACAGTAGCGGTTTTTGATACGGGCGACACGGGCTGTTGCCCGGGACGGCATCGTGGTGGGTGGCGGCATCACAAGCATCGGAAAAAAAATTAAAATAAAATTGCTCGTACTCATGCTGCCCCGACATCATGCCAGCGCATATTGGGAATGTCGTAGGCACCGATCGGTTTTCTATCACCCATTTGCTTGGAGTAAGGGCGCCCTCCGTTTGCGAGGTGCGTCTGCTGCTTGCGGCACAGGGAGGAGAGGGCGGGGCGGCGGGGGAGTCTCTGGCTGGCTGGAGCAGCATCTAATAACCAACTCGCAAAATAAAACACACCAGACATTATGATACAGACTTATAATTTGCACCGATGTTTTTTCGAAATTCTATACACGAAAAGTGAGCGCGAGAGCCCTCGGTGCGCCTGCTCGCTGCTGAAGTCAAAGTAAACTTTATTGTCATCTCCGCTACATACAGTCCAGTATATAGAGAGACGAGGCTCCAGTTACAGCAGTGCAAGAAGACAAACAATAAATATAAGAATCAGAAGAGTAAGAAAATAAATATACACTTTAGGACCAGGGGTAAAGGGATCAATAACAATTTACAATTTATAATTTACAGTTTGATGATTTAAACTCACACACAACCCCTGGAAAGGGGAGGGGGACATGCTGCTTCCAAATAGAGCACATTTCATTCATAATATTGTAAATCCAAGCCCATTATGTATTCACGATCTGAATACTGGGTTGTGCGAAATCCCAGAAATAAACCTTAGACAAAGTGAATCTGTGAACTAAGGTGTAGGTCTGTTAGGTTAAGTTGTGGTGATCCTCGGGTTGGGGGATTTGTGTTCATACTGGAGTGCAAAATTAAAACCAATGGAAGATGGACAACAAAAGTTCAAAGCCACATCACATCCTGTAAGCATATTCTGCCTGTGTCGCTACTGCACCTGTTTCTATGACCACATTGAGTAGAGTCTGAGTGGCTGCACTTACACTGGTGCATTCAAATCTTCCCTCAAACATATTGAAAGATGCAATGTGGATTGTCAAGACTCAAACCAATCATTAAGCAAAGACAGCAGGGATCACTTGTTTCTGTTTATTATACAGCCAGATTTACTTGTGACACACATGTGCAGCTGGCTTTATCACCTTTTTTGAATTTGTTTCATGCACAATACATTTGTAACTTTCAGTGTTTTCCGGTCTTCCAAAAGAAGAAAAACACCTTCAACTACATGACATTCAATTGTGTATTTGTTTTCACCTTATCATACACTTGAAGTTTTACAAATCACCACTCCTTTTGTTAATATCATTTCAGTCTCAGACAATCTAGTTTTTCTTACAAAGATTGAATGCACCTTCTGCGGATGGCGGTACCACACAGTGTGCGTGGACTTCCCCTGTACAGAAGGCAACTACAAATGTTGTGAATGCTAAATAAACAGAAACAAATGATCCCTGTTGTCTTTGCTTAATGATTGGTTTTAGTCTTGACAATCCTCATTGCTGGCATTGCATCTTTCAATGCCAGCAATGCCAGGTATCAGTGCTCAAACCTTTTGTGTTTGTTTCCAATAAGTTGCCCACCTCGGGAAGCAAAAATGTGTTCTTTTACTTGTCAGATGAACATATGAGACACTTTGACTCTTCAGTGCAGTGTGGAGCCTAACAAAGATCTGTTTTGTGTCCCAGCTGATCAGCAGGAGGAGAAGAGTCTGACGGAGCAACAGAGGAACATTTTCAGCTACTTGGACTCAGCTCAGCCACTACAGAGAAAACGATGAGCTCAACACAGAAGGTGACAGACAGAGCAGGGCGATATGACCAAAAATATTTATCACGATATACATTTGAAAATTTGCGATAACGATATAACTGACAATATAAGTGACACTAGACAAAATACTTTACAACTCCACAACTTTATTAAAAAACCCATCAATGTATTTTCACTTAAACAAGCAGCTGTTTTTTATGTGCATTAAAGTTATATAAAAAGTTAAAAGTGCAAATGCAAATTGCTTGCTGACAGTTTAACCAAAAGGCATTTCCAGTGGAAATTGGCTGACATATCCTGAGCATAACCATGTATAATATCCACAAAACTTAAAAAGAGGTTATACAGTCGTGGCCAAAAGTTTTGAGAATAGCATAAATATTGGAAATTGGAAAAGTTGCTGCTTAAGTTTTTATAATAGCATTTTGCATACACTCCAGAATGTTATGAAGAGTGATCAGATGAATTGCATCGTCCTTCTTTGACATGAAAATGAACTTAATCCCCCAAAAAAAACCCTTACCACTGCATTTCATTGCTGTCATCAAAGGACCTGCTGAGACCATTTCAGTAATCGTCTTCTTAACTCAGGTGAGAATGTTGACGAGCACAAGGCTGGAGATCATCATGGCTGTATCCCAATTCAGGTTCTGCAGCTTTAAAGTACGCAGCCTCAACGCTCCTCAAGGGCGGCGTACTCAAAGACCGCTAAGGCTGGAAGTGCGAGGCTTGTAGGCTTGTGAAATGGGACGGTCTAGCCTCCATCGCGCTGCCCAGGTTTCCTAGCAACCATGATACTAACAGCTGGAAACGTTTCATACAGCTTTGTTTGACAGAAATGAAGGAGAACATATTTTGTTCATTTGTTTCTACATGAGCTCTGTGTGATTTAATAAGTATCTGAGGCTGAGACCACAGGACTGTAAAACATGATTGTTGAGCTTCATGTCTGTACTGAACAGTCATTTTAAGATTAGTTAGTAAATAACAATTAGCTAATGTTGTTCATGAGACTAAAGTCATCTCACTTTGGTAATGTAACTATAATATGGCCAATATTATAGTTATTATATTAATCACTTCACTCAAAGACAAGTTTCTTTGACAGTGTCTATATAGATGTATCATACATAAGAGACAAATATTGTTTGTTTAATTTGTTGGCATTAGTAAATTTGGCTCAATGCTTACATATATGTGGAAAAAGCAAATGTACGAGCTGTAATAACTGTTTCTGATAGAATGAAGAGTAGACTGATATATTAAATATTCCTTTATTGGGTGAGAAAATCAGACCATGTCATAACTGCTTTAAGTCATAGAGAATAGATATCAGAGCCTTAAACAGGCTGACTTCTGCTAAATGGGTCAAACAGGGCAGAAAGTATACAAACACATAACATCCTTATAGAATATGATGTAACACTATAGATCAACTTACCTCAGAATATATAAAGCATATAAACAATTACAGCAATATGATGCAACAAACACAGCAGTACTACTGATCCAAAATACTCAAAGCTTCATAGAACTGAAACAAACATTTATTTTTAGCTCCATTCTGCTGCTGATACATACTTTAGGTTTCTGAACATTAAACTTCTTGCTGCCTTTCACAGTGTGTAACTTGAAGGCCCTGAGTACTTTCTCCCACACTGAAAACACTGGAATGATACAATTATTTGAACATTACCTAATAAGACTGATTCAGGACAGACAATTGGTTCTTTTAAACTTTTCTAGCAGTCCTTCACAAACAGGGAACAGTCTGTCTATTCTCTCCATCTGTCAGCTGCTGCTGGCTCTTCCTCCTCCTCTTCCTCACACACTGCTGAGTTTGTCCTGGTGGATCATCAGGGGTGCAAAGCCTCACAGATGATGTGCAGCAGTGGGTCCCTCAGTCTGTCCTCACTCTGGACACTTGCAGTTGTCACACATGGAAATCAAATGTGTGATAAGCTGCAGGATTCAGACACAAGTGTAACTTATAAATACATGTTCATACTTTTATTACACAATCAGCGAGAAAGAAACAGAGAGAGAGTGCAGGACAGACAGACAGGTGAGGGTCTCAGGTGTTTACACTGCTACAAACAGGAGGATTTAGTGTTTGTGTTATTACGAATGTTAAACGAGACGAGTTCCCAGATGGTACAGTGGACACGTGTGACTCCTGTGATTAAAGCATCTTTCTTTCAGCTTAATGAGTGAACCGTCAGCTCGTTCAAACACACGTTAAAGTCCGTTTGGCTCGACACCACCGAACAGAGGCAGCAATATAACATAGCTAACATTAACAGTGCAGTGAATCCTGTTTGTGCCGTGATATTCAGGAATGCAAACCGAGCAGCATCACTGACTTTCAGCTTGTGTTTGTGGATATATGACTGACTTTAATTATCCATAAAATCATCACATTCTCTGTAAGATTAAGGTCGACTATTGAACAGTGAATATTTTAAAGTAAAGGCTTTAAAACCAAGTTAGTACAAACATCACTAATGTCACATAACTCTGCTGACATGTGGCCAACAGTAATGTTTTAATGTTCTTCATTATTCAACATTTGCACATAAATAAGTGACATAATATACTTTTAAAAGTTTAGTCTTTGGCTGCTCCGCTTCCGTTTTTTTCGGCAAACTTATCCACACCCACCGCCGCGCTATGAAGTCTGGGATATGTTGGGCCATGAAGTCTACACCGCCACATCCTTAAAATTCAGGGAAATGAAGGACGCATTTGTGGCTGCATTTCGAGTAGCCTTTGAATTGGGACAGCCTCGCTGTCGCTGTGATGTACCTTTAAGACTGCAGACCCTGAATTGGGATGCAGTCTATGCCTATGTCAGGCTGATCAGGTTAGAATGGCAGACCTGACATGTTAAAAGGAGGGTGGTGCTTGAAATCATTGTTCTTCCATTGTTAACCATGGTGACCTGCAAAGAAACGCGTGCAGCCATCATTGCGTTGCATAAAAATGGCTTCACAGGCAGGAATATTGTGGCTACTAAGATTGCATCTAAATCAACAATTTATAGGATCATCAAGAACTTCAAAGAAAGACGTTCAATTCTTGTTAAGAAGGCTTCAGCACATCCAAGAAAGTCCAGCAAGCACCAGGATCGTCTCCTAAACACGATTCAGCTGCATGATCAGAGTGTCACCAGTGCAGAGCATGCTCAGGAATGGCAGCAGGCAGGTGTGAGCACATCTGCACGCACAGTGAGGCGAAGACTGTTGGAAGATGGCCTGGTGCCAAGAAGGGCAGCAAAGAAGCCACTTCTCTCCAAAAAACCCCCCATCAGGGGCAGATTGATCTTCCACAGAAAGTATGGTGAATGGACTGCTGAGGACTGGGGCAAAGTCATATTCTCGGATGAAGCCTGTTTCCGATTGTTTGGGGCATCTGGAAAAATGCTTGTCTGGAGAAGAAAAGGTGAGCGCTACCATCAGTCCTGTGTCATGCCAACAGCAAAGCATCCTGAGACCATTCATGTGTGGGGTTGCTTCTCATCCAAAGGAGTGGGCTCACTCACAATTTTGCCGAAAAACACAGCCATGAATAAAGAATGGTACCAAAACCGCCTCCAACAGCAACTTCTTCCAATAATCAGTTTGGTAAACAACAATTCTTACATAAGACACACAGGATTATAAGGGGCACCGTCGATTTTCAGAAAAATCAAAGGATTGATTTTAAGTGTGCCGTATTTTCCAAAAAACACGGTAATAACGACGGCCTGCTAGCATGCTCTACCACCAGTAGTGTTTGTTGTGTATCTGACGGACGAAAGCTAAACCAGTTCCACACAACTGAAGTTGCAGCATTTTTACAAACCAATTCTGGTTCATCTGTTTTATTCAACGATCTGCTTTCACCCTTCTCATTCTCCGTCGCTGCCATGCTTTTTCCTCCATGTGCGTATGAAAACAAAGGCACTGCGCAAGCGTGTTTTACCTATATTCTATCGTAATATTTGAATTTCTTATCGTTGCCCAACATTATACCGGTATTACCGTGAACGGTATGATATAGCCCAACCCTACATGAAAGGCAACCTGATCGTGCACTAATCACACATTAAAATGAGCAAAAGAGGCAAAAGTGTGTGCCAGAGTAAAAAAGAAAGAAGGAGAAAAAAAAAAAAAAAATCCCTTTAAACCTTAACACCAACAAAAGGAAGCATTTCTATGGAAAAAGAAACCCCTCCACTTGGTTTGACCTGCTGATGTCATATGTGACATCATCAGGACTTTAAAATGAGGAAATGCTAGGTGGGTTTTTCCCCTCACCTGACCCTCATGAAGACTGAAAAGACAAACAAAGTATGTATGAACAAATGACTTAATCTGTAACATAATAAAAATATAAAGAAACATGTAACTGAGTATTTAGCTTAATTTGCAGAATGTTTGATTTGCCGGCAACAAAACGCTTACCCAAACAAACCCGGGATAGTGAGTGCAACAATGTTACTTGACAAATAGCAAATCATAGCAAATACATAGAAACAGAATAATGTGTACAATGTGCAAAAACACATATGGGAGAAATGGAGAGCATTGCAACTGCTCCTCCACTTTGTCACAGTACAATCTGTGCCAAAAAGTACTGACAGGAAACTACATGTTTTTGCAGAAAATAGGAGCTGCAGCCAGAAAGTGAATCTAAGCAGAGTCTTTGATCGAAACTTAAAGTGTGTGTGACGTCTAGAGGAAGTATATAAATAACTAGACCTCCTGTTTGTGCTTCAGACCTGAGCTTATGTGTTCGTGTGTTCAGGTCTCCATTCCTGGAGAAAATAAAGATCATTTTTTGAGCTTTGACCACTTTGAGCCGTGTCTTTCTTTGTCGTAGGGAATACAAAGAACTGGGATTTAATACTTGTAGTTATAAAGAAAGCAATTCTGTTAAACACACCACATTTTTTTTCTGCTCAGCTGCAGCATCCAGATGAAATACATAATCATATTACAGTTTTCAACAAACTGCAATTTAGGTAATCCTCGAGTTAAAAGTAACTTTTTGTAAAACTGTTATATTTAGAGCAACTTTTAAGTGAAATAAATTGCCTCATAAAATTACAGAATTAGAAACTATTCAAAACTTCAATGAACACTTACAAGCTGATTTACAGAGCTTTTATTTGTTGTAAATATTGTAAGAGATGATTTGTTTTTGAAATTTGTGTAATGTGTCTCAGTGTTATTGATATTATTATTATTATTATTATTATTGTTATTATTGATTGCTCATATTTTAATTGTGAAACCCCACTGTGGATGTAAAATTATGTGGATATTTTGAATCCACTTTATTGTGTAATATTTTATGTGAGTATTTGACGGAAGACGAGCAACATCTGTTGTGGAAGCTAATGGGGTTCCTTTTGAATAAACAAATAAACAAACATAGCATTTATTATCAGTAAATGATTATATATATATCTATATATCTATATATCTATATCTATATCTATATATATCTATCTATATCTATATCTATATATATATTAGGGGTGCAACGATACTCGTATCGATATTGAACCGTTCGATACAGTGCTTTCGGTTCGGTACGCATATGTATCGAACGATACAACATTTTTAATTTATTTTATCAACTTTCCTTCTGATGATGCTGTCTGTGTTGAGCGCTCAGTGGATCTGCGCTCGACAGTGCAGCCTAGGCGGAGTAGTCGAACACAGATTCACTGAGCGCAGGGCAAGCTAGCGAGACAGAAGCTAGGCTAGTTGCAACATGGCAAATTGAACCTCCCCCACCCTCATTCAGATCTGGCGTTTGGAACTATTTTGGTTTTCATGTGATGTATGACCCTGAAGGTAAGCCTGTCATGGACAAAAGTAAAACAGTATGTTGGATGTGCCAGCAATGCTCAATTGGTGGGAACTAGTGTGTTAGCGCAGTTAGCTCGTTAATGTGTTGACGTCTTCCAGCCCCACTCATGAGGTGATCCGCGGTAGCTCGTTAACGGAGATTTGCCGTGTTGTGACGTTAATGTCATTTCAGATTTACGCTGACAGCACTAGTGGGTAGGGGTGGGTTTTTATAATCGATTTATCGATTAAAATCGATTCTGGCTTGGATTATGTAAAATCGATTCATTAAAATCCTGAATCGATTTTTTAATATAAATTTATTTTGCCCGAAATGCCAGAATCTCAGGTGAAATCTCACAAAATTTCAACAACCACCAAACAGCTAAAACAGTAAATGAGAGCAGGAACATGGATTCTGCACAAAGACTTAAACACACAGCGCAACCCGCGGATCAGAATCAGTTAGATGTCGAATTTCTCACGGTCAGGGCTGAAAGCCGACAGCCCGCTGATTCTGATCTGTCGGCGGGTCTGCGCTTTGTGTTCACCTCCTTTATGCGCTGATTCTAAAGCTGTTAGTTTGATGTCTCTCCAAACAATATTGACCGAACCAGCAGCAAAAGAAGATCCAAACTACGCTTCACATAAACATCGTCATGTATTCACTCTGACTTTTACTGTTTTGCTTCGACCACGATGCACAGCTCTCTCTCTCTCTCTCTCTCTCTCTCTCTCTCTCTCTCTCTGTACGGTTTTCTGCATTATTCGCTTGCTTCTTATGCACAGTCTACCGTTGTTTACAGCGCTATCGGCCGACTTTTTTTTTTTTTTCTGTTTTATATACTTCCGAAAAGAAAACCTAATTTCTGCCGTTCAATGCTGAACAAATGTAAACTTTTTAAAATTATGCAAAATGCAAAATGCTTAGCCGTGTCTCTAATAAAACCGCTGTAACTTCAGAGGTAATGTTCATATGTTGATTAATGGTTTTCTTTCGTTTTTGATGTACTGCAGAATATTTTTATAAAATCCCAGGCCAGGAAAAATCACCTTCATGTGTTTCTGTGTTTTATCTTCAGCTACTTTGACACAAAGGCATCTGCTGTGATGCTCACACCTTTGATAAAGTCTTGCGTGTGTCAGCTTCCTTTTTATAGATACAAAAATATGTAAATGTACTAATCTGAATTATAATATTTCTGACTGTCAAAATTTCCCATATTCAAATCGAAGCGAATCAATCGAATTAAATCGAATCGTGGATCGAATCGATTCTGGACCTTGTGAATCGGAATTGAATCGATTCTAAAAATCAGTGACGATACCCAGCCCTACTAGTGGGAACACAACCAATATGACTGCACATTTACTCCGACATCATCCTAGTGCAAAGACAAGTGGAAGCAGAGAAAAACAACAAGCAGCATGCTACAAACTTTACCCGAGTCATTTAGACAGCCGTTAGCACACGATTCTCCTTATGGGGACCTGATATGTTTAATATGCTGCTGAGAATATAGCCCAGAAGAAGCGTATAGTATAGCTTTTATTTTGGAAAGAGACATTTCTCCATAATAAACTCTCTTTTCCAAAGATGAGTGATTCCTCAATCAGATACAGGGCTCGCAAAATCGCTAGCCCGACGGGGCTTTTTTCCAGTCGGGCTACCAAAATCTATCTCTGCCCTGCCCGTCGGCCTATCCTAGGAAGGAAAAATATATGTCAATGCTTTTGCATTCTTTTGGAAATGTAGCTGGGTAATTATGTCATTGGCATCGGCCACTGTCAATATGTGACATACTGAAATCGCGTTTGAATTTGCGCTTGTTTTTTGCTTTCACTTTGCAATCGCGTGAACTGTGTATAGAGAGCGACAGTACTGATTGGTGAGTGATGATAATTTGCGCACCAATTCCTCTGACATCGTCTTATCAATCGTTAGCTTACTATGCAAACATGACAAGTGAAATCTCCCGCAGCTTAAACATGTGAGAGGTTGATCGCGCAGAGAATCGCTGAGCGTTATGTTAGTGCGTGTGTAAAAGCAGCAGGATATATATTTTAGTTCTGCTGAGCCAAATAAGACAGGTCAGCGTGAAGAAGTGACAGCCAAAGAAAAGCTTACCACAAAACGGAAAGGTTATGACAAATCAGACTATAAGGAAAAAAGAAAGTGCAGCTTTATGGTTTCATGGACAAAAGAATTTCTGTGGCTGCAATATGACGAGCTAAATAACCAGGGCTGCACATAAGTGGTCCGCAGGTGCGCATTCGCTGTCAAAATAAAAACCCGCACAAGATAAGAAGTTGCAACGCGTGTTTGCGTACATAAGATTTTCAGGAGGACAGACATTTGTTTAGAACTCTTAAAGATGTCGAAGAAGCTCCTTTAAGCAGTTACTGTGATGTTCCTCCACCTCCAAAGAAATGTCAGAAGGAGTCCGAACCACAAAAGAAGCGCGTATTCTCTGAAAAGTGGTTGCAGGAGGTGAGCTGGCTTCAAACAAATGATGAACGCACAGAGATGTGGTGCAGAATGTGCCGTGAAAATTTAATAAATGACAAATTAATAAAAAGGCATGAACATTTTTTTTGTATCGAAAAAATATCGAACCGTGACACCAAAGTATCGAACCGAACCGTGAATTTTGTGTATCGTTGCACCCCTAATATATATATATATATATATATATATATATATATATATATATATATATATATATATATATAAAATTATAGAAATAGTTAAAAGGAAACAACAATATGATATAAATTATAAAATAATATAAAAGTGTGTGTGTGTGTGTGTGTGTGTGTCTGTGTGTACAATCAGGAGGGATGGGTATGATTTTAGTGTTTTTAAATGGTCATGAATTATTTTTAACACCAGGTTGGATGTAATGTGTTAGAACTACCAGCAGGTGGTGATAAGAGACCTTTAAGGTGTTTGGTGCCACACTCCACCTTCAGGTTTAAAACTAGTGTTAATGGAGGGACTTTGAAGGTTGAGTTTGTTCCACGACTGCATTTCACTCACTGCCTCTGTTTGTATCTCTGTCACTGCAGGACCAACATGGAGCGAGAAGTCAGCGCTCTGAGGAGGCCGACAAACCTCACAGAAGAAAGGGAGAGAAAACATACACCTGTGACGAGTGTGGGAAGCATTTTACTGGGAATTATAAACTAAAACAGCATCAGTTCATCCACACTGGAGAGAAACCGTTCAGCTGTGACTTGTGTGGAAAGTCTTTTTCCTTCAAGGATTCCCTAAAACAACACCAACTCATCCACAGTGGAGTTAAAGCGTACAGCTGTGATCAGTGTGGTAGAGCTTTTACTCACAGTAGCAACTTACAGAATCATCTAGTTACCCACTCTGGAATTAAGGCATACAGCTGTGACGAGTGTGGGAAGGAGTTTACTCTGAAGGCTTCACTAAAACGGCATCAGGTCATCCACACTGGAGAGAGACCGTTCAGCTGTGACTTGTGTGGAAAGTCTTTTTACTTGAAGGGTCACCTAAAAAAACACCAACTCATCCACAGTGGAATTAAAGCGTACAGCTGTGATCAGTGTGGCAGAGCTTTTAGTCACAGTAGCAGCTTGCAGAGTCATCTAGTTACCCACTCTGGAATTAAGGCATACAGCTGTGACGAGTGTGGGAAGGAGTTTACTGGGAAGGTTGAACTAAAACGGCATCAAGTCATCCACACTGGAGAGAGACCGTTCAGCTGTGACTTGTGTGGAAAGTCTTTTTCCTGGAAGGAATCCCTAAAACAACACAAACTCATCCACAGTGGAGTTAAAGCGTACAGCTGTGATCAGTGTGGCAGAGCTTTTACTCACAGTAGCTACTTACAGAATCATCTACTTACCCACTCTGGAATTAAGGCATACAGCTGTGACATCTGTGGAAAAACTTTCAGCCTGAGAGGAAGCCGAAATATACACCTACGCATTCACACCAGACATGATGTGTACTGCTGTGAACAGTGTGGCAAACAGTTTATAACTTACACACAGTTACAACAACACATGTTTACCCACACTGAGGAGAGACCTTATCAATGTGACCTGTGTGAGAAGACTTTTAAATCTCCACATTACCTGAGAGAGCACCAACAGATCCACACCAGAAAGAGACTCTACAAGTGCAGTTACTGTGAGGTATGTGTTTATATTTTTATCTTGTCATTTTAGCCTGACTGTTTGGAACAACTCTGTTCACTAAACTGTGTTAGCATGTTAGCAATTCTACTGCATGGAAAAGCAGCTCTGAGTGATTATTCAGATTTTCATTTCAGTTATGATTTTAGTATTACTGTAGTATTATGGTGGTAGTATTGTAGTTATTGCAGCCCAGTAAACTGAGTGTGTTAACTGAAACAGTAAAATATAATTGGACGTCTGCAGAGATGCTCTTTATTTCAGGCGACGTTCAGGATAAAAATGTTGAAGGACTGACTTACACTGTCTTTGTGTCTTTGTTTAGAAGCAGAGCGACACAGATGGATCCAGTTCTCAACCCTGTCATCACTGTGGTGGTGGGAAAGACTTTCGTTGTGACGTCTGTGGAAAAACTTTCAGTTGCCAAGCTGACCTAAAAACACATCAACACAGACACACTGGAGACAAACTGAAATACTGCAAAGAATGTGGGAGAAGCTTCACCACATCACATAACTTAAAACGACATGAACTGATTCACAGTGGGGTTAAAAAGCACCTCTGTGATCAGTGTGGGTCATCCTTCACCACTGCAAGGGAGCTTAAATCACACAAAGGAGTCCACACAGGAGAGAAACCATACAAGTGCAGACACTGTGACAAAAGCTTCTCACATTCAAGTAGTCGTAACTATCATGAACGTGCACACATGGAAGGAAACTACAACTGTGACCAGTGTGACAAGAGCTTCAGGAATCTCAGTTCATACTCCGAACACAAACAATCCCACGTTACTAATAAACTGTTTCACTGTTACCAATGTGCCCAAACATTCACCTCATTGTCTGCTCTGTGCAAACATCAGTGTGATCACTCAGGGGCGAAATCACTCCCATCACTGGATCACAGTGCATCTGAAGAGACAGAAAGATCCTCTGGTTTCAGGGTCAAACTCAAAAAGCTTGAGATCAGGCTCCACAGAGTTCAGATAGAATCTCCTGTAAAAATCTGATGAGGCAGCTGTGAATCAAACTCTTCCCCTAGTTCCATTTTAAGCTTTCAAAGCTGTCCTACTGTAGTGTTCATGTCAAGTGGTTAGCTTTCTTTTCATCAGTTGGTTGAAAACTCTGTTTCCTATTATAAAGTTTTTGTTTTAATGTATTTTGATCCACATAAATGTTTTCTTGTTCGGGTTCTTTATGTTATTGAATCTTGGAAATGTTAAATAAAAATTCAAATGTTAAATAAAGAAAGATTTTAATGATAAAGATTTAGCCATGATGTCATTTCCTGTATTTCAGCGTAAAATCTGAAGTGACAAATGGAAACATGTTTACAGTCACAGTTGGATGAACTGTTTTCAGTGTGTTACAAAATTAATATATTATTAGTGCTTATTTAGTGAATATTGTTACTTGAGGGTAACAGTCCAGAAATAATGCTAGACTCACCAACTCTCATCTGTGTCTCGGTCACAAAAAGGAGATCCAATCCATTGGAGGAAAAAATAATTTATAATGAAGTTTTGTTTGCTAAGGACCACGCATTTGTTAGAGCCATCTTCATTGGAGCTGGAGCCTGGGTAGAAGTTGTCGGTGAAGCCAAAGTTAATGGGAGCAAATTCAAAAAGTTTATTCCATGACTCCCACAATGCAAAAAACAGTGGTGAGCAGGGTTATGGACACCTAAGCCCACAACAGTAACCAGACGGGAGATAACAGGATCCAGGAGACCCCTTGGGATGTGGCGGAACGGACCATAACCAGCTGGAGCGGCCGCTGAAGAAAAGATAAGTCAAGCTTTAAACTTCACCAGCCGACCGGCACGTTTACCCCGGTGTCTGTGGCGGTGTGTCGGAGCAGGTGGTGGCCCTTTATGTAGCAAGTAATCAGGAACATCAGCCAGGAGCAGAGTATACCCTGTTTGTTTCTTCTGATTAGAGCTCTGAGAGCTGATGGCAAAAAACTGAAGATCCAAAGGTTTTTGGTGTTCCCCAGTTTTGAGTTGATTTCAGTAACAAGAATCATCAGAAACAGAAAAAAAACAGTAAGAAAATTGACAGAGGTAAACAGCAAGCACACACACTGGAGCCATCTTACCCCTTAGTTTAATTATGTAAATTACAATTATGTAATCTGATCATTTACAAACTGAAATAATCTCAACATAAGCTGACGGAAGTAGAAGAAATTGAGGAAGAAATTCAGGCCGTGTACTGAAAACGTATTTTTTCTTGTTATCATAAGACATTTGGTGTGACGACTTTTACAACTCAGTTTTTGGTTTTGCTGAAGTAAAGTTTACACTCTGAGGAGTCACAGTGTTGATATTGGACACAAAGAGAAAAGTTCCTGTAATGTAAAATGTAAAAGTTAAAACTAGAATTTTAAAATGGAACCTAAATCTGATTAGTAGCCAGTGCACCGACTTTAAAACAGGGGTCATATGAGCTCCCTTGTTCGAGTGGGTCAGTAGCCTCGCTGTCAGTTTTGAACAACCTGTAGACGAGCTAGCCTTTTCTTGTTTAGCCAAGTAAACAGGCTGTTACAGTAGTTAAGTCTTGTAGAGACAAAAGCATGTATTATCATCTCGAGCTCACTTGTTGACACGATGGATCTAAGTTTAGAAATGTTCCTCAAGTGAAAAAAGCAGGTTCTTACTATCATTCACTACTTAAATGCCCCTCCAAAGAAAAAGCTTCATCAAAAATAACACCCAGGTTTCTATGGTTATGTTTCTGTGAGGAACCTAAGTCACCCAGTCACAGTTTAATATCATGTATTGCACTGTCTGGTGCAATAATCAAAGTTTCTGATGGGTTTATCTGTAAGCAATTATAGTTCAACCATTGTTTAATGTTGGTTAGTCAATCAGATTGGAGAGCTTATGAGCTTCAGCAGGCTTAAAAGAATAATATAGCTGAATATTGTCAGCAACGTGATCTGGTTTTCAGACACACTAAAACTCCTTTCAGATATATCAAAAGAAAACCAGTGAACAGAGCAGACATCCCAACCAGGGCCCTGTTTCAGAAAGCCGGTTTAGTGCAAACTCTGAGTAAGTATACCCTGAGTTAACGAAAACTCTGGGTTTTTGGTTTCACAAAGCGAGTTTCCTGAGTGAGTTACTATGACGACACACTCCGTGAAGCTAACCTGCCCCCTAGCAGGTTTACTTCAACTAACCCTGACTTTCTCCGCCTCTTTGTCGGAAACCTGACTGTAGGAAGTGTCAGACATGGTGTGCCCCTTCCTTGAAGAGCCAGTAGATGTTGAAGCCCAAATTCTCCGCAGAGCTCTCCGCAGGGAGAGAGTGATTAGAGCGCGTTTGGACATTTTATCATTTCCTGATGATTTTCTGTGTGAACGTTACCGTTTTTCAGCACAATCTATAATTTATTTGAATAACATCCTCAGGCCTAATATTGCTCATGTGACACATCGCGGACATTCTCTCAGTTCTGTACATATTATTTGTATTGCACTTCATTTTTTTGCAAACGGGAGCTTTCTGTATAATATTGGTGACGCTGAGCATGTTTCCAAGACTGTCTGTCGGGCAGTCAGGAATGTTACAGTTGCACTGAAACGTCTCCTGTACTCATTTGTGGTGTTCCCCGGTCATAGACCCACAAGATTTATCAAAGAGAGATTCCACAAAATTGCAGGTATCAGGATGAACAAAACTTAATTCATGATGTGGTGATACTTGAACTACTAAAATTTTACATTTATTTTCAGGGTTCCCAGGTGTGATTGGCTGTATAGATGGCACTCACATTCCAATCATTGCTCCTTCAGTAAATGAAGGAGACTATGTGAACAGGAAGTCTTTCCACAGCATTAATGTACAGGTACATAGTTCCCTGTAGCATTTCAAACTAACAAATTATAATAAAACAAACAAAAGGAAGCATCTCTATGGAAAAAGAAACCCCTCCACTTGGTTTGACCTGCTGATGTCATGTGTGACATCATCAGGACTTTAAAATGAGGAAATGCTAGACGGGCGTTTCCCCACACCTGACCCTCATGAAGACTGAAAAGACAAACAAAGTAAGTATGAACAAATAACTTAATCTGTAACATAATAAAATGTAAAAAAAAAAACATGTAACTGAGTATTTAGCTTAATTTGCAGAATGTTTGATTTGCCGGCAACTGAACACTTACACACACAAACCCGGGATAGTGAGTGAAGCAATGTTACTTAACAAATAGCAAATCATAGCAAATAAATAGAAACAGAATAATGTGTATAATGTGCAAAAAAAGAAGAAGTAAACACATATGGGACAAATGGAGACCATTGCCACTCATCCACTTTGTCACACAGTAACAGTATAACTGTAACACATTTGCAATTTAGATCCAATATTTCTGAGAGAAATAAGTGAATTAAAAATATCAGATTTAATTGATAGAGATATATGCATGTTATTATATTTATGTATCCCAGATAATTGTTTTTCATCTAGTGGGACACCCACCCCTTCCTCCCAAGTTAACTGCAGCCAAAGCGAGCTAGTGGGGGTATTTCGACACTCACAACCAGTGGGGTAAAAAGAGCAACCAAGGAACTGGCAACCTGCACGGCCACAGATGTGCTGGAAGAGCTAGAAGCTCTACCCATGGAGAAACTCTTGGAGAACCTTGCTAAGCCTAACAGGGGACAGGTACTTCTGCCCAACCTGGCAGCCACATAGTGAACTCATTTAGGTAGAGATAACAGGGGAGCACATACACCTAACCAGCCTGCACCAGCCTGACATTTCTTCCTCCTAAGTTTAATGAATGGATGGATTGAACTTAAATCCTCAGCTCAGTTTTCTATTTTGACCACCTACACCCCAAGATACTGTTTTAAAAAGTGTTGTTTTCAGATCCTTTTAAAGTTTATAAAGGGCCTGTTCATTTTCATTAAAATGTTTTATTACATAAATGTTACTGTTTTATTTCATTTTGATTTATGCTCCCACTACACTGCACATCTACAAACAACAATGCCATGGACTGTCAGTTGCTTTTA